>NW_016905433.1:0-210 GCF_001698545.2 Rhinopithecus bieti | reverse complement strand
GTGCAGGTTTGTTACATATGTATACATGTGCCATGTTGGTGTGCTGCACCCATTAACTCGTCATTTACATTAGGTATATCTCCTAATGCTATCCCTCCCCCCTACCCCACCCCACGACAGGCCCTGGTGTGTGATGTTCCCCACCCTGTGTCCAAGTGTTCTCATTGTTCAATTCCCACCTATGAGTGAGAACATGCAGTGTTTGGTTTT
>NW_016905432.1:0-1497 GCF_001698545.2 Rhinopithecus bieti | reverse complement strand
ATCATCACTTCTTTTTATTTCAGTTATTTAAAGCATACATAAATATATCCTAGATTGCTACCATACCTGAGAATAAGATCTCAACAATTTACAGAAGAACTTCAAAGAATATTGTACCTTTTCATACATAAGAACATAGGAGACATACATACATACATAAGAGACATCAGGGTGCAAATTGAAAATACTTTTATAATTAGGTTCCTTCCTTCTATCTACTCAAAATAAAGCGATTCTCTCCCCATCACCAAATACACACACATATTTTGATTTAATCATTAACATCATAGAACTTTTCATTAAATTAAACCCATGCTAAGGTAGTCAAATATCCCAAATTGCTTGGAACTACACCACCATTCATCTTTTACTCAAGTAGTCAACTGCTTGCATGTTGCTGTATGCCAAACAAGTTTGAAGTAGCAAGTTTTAGGGTCTCACTTTGTTGCCCAGGCTGGAGCATAGTGACACAATCATGGCTCACTGCAGTCTCACTTGCCTGGGGTCAGTGGGGCTCCCTCAGGCACCCAAGTAGCTAGGACCACATGCATGTGCCACCACGCCAAGCTAATTTTGTAGTTTTGTAGAGATGGGAAATAAAATCATATTCTGCTACCAGGTGAAATATTTTCAATTCTATTGCTAGAGTTGAATTTCTTATTTGTCTATCATTGCTTATTGTAAGTTATGGTTTATTAATTTGAAAATAAACTTGGCCTGCCTTACAAGAGCTCCTGAAGGAAGCACTAAACATGGAAAGGAAAACCAGTACCAGCCACTGCAAAACACAGCAAATTGTAAAGACCATCAACACTATGAAGAAACTGCATCAACTAATGGGCAAAATAACCAGCTAGCATCATAATGACAGGATCAAATTCACACATAACAATATTAACCTTAAATGGAAATGGGCTAAATGCCCCAATTAAAAGACACAGACTGGCAAATTGGATTAAGAGTCAATACCCATCAGTGTGCTGTAGTCTCAAAATAGCCTTGAAACCAACAAAGATCAAAAGACAAAGAAGGGCATTATATACAACTTGTAAAGGGATTAATGCAACAAGAAGAGCTAACTATCCTAAATATATATGCACCCAATACAGGAGCACCCAGATTCATAAAGCAAGTCCTTAGAGACCTACAAAGAGACTTAGACTCCCACACAATAGTAGTGGGAGCATTTAACACCACACTGTCAATAATAGAAAATCAATGAGACAGAAAATTAACAAGGATATTCAGGACTTGAACTCAGCTCTGGACCAAGCAGACCTAATAGATATCTACAGAACTCTCCACCCCAAATCAACAATATACATTCATCTCAGCACCACATCACACTTATTCTAAAATTGACCACATAATTGGAAGTAAAACACTCCTCAGCAAATGCAACAGAACAGAAATCATAACAAACAGTCTCTCAGACCACAAGCAATGAAATTAGAATTCAGGATTAAGAAATTCACTCAAAACGGCACAACTACATGG
>NW_016905431.1:0-212 GCF_001698545.2 Rhinopithecus bieti | reverse complement strand
GAATACAATAACCTGAGGCTCACCAGGGCTGGTGACTCACACAGGTGCACACCCAGCATTGCTGGATATCGGCTCAGGATCCAGAATGAATTTGAATAATTCATGCTAAATTAACAAATGCACTTTAAAATAGGCCCATATTAATCCCAAAGTAACTAAACCTGTGGAATTTGTAAAAGAAGATGTTTATGAATGAGAACGTGGCCTTTCGG
>NW_016905430.1:0-212 GCF_001698545.2 Rhinopithecus bieti | reverse complement strand
GTACCATATGACCCAGCCATCCCACTACTGGGTATATACCCAAAGGATTATAAATTATTCTACTACAAAGACACATGCACACGTATGTTTATTGCGACACTATTCACAATAGCAAAGATTTGGAATCAACCCAAATGTCCATCTGTGACAGACTGGATTAAGAAAATGTGGCACATATACACCATGGACTTCTAAGCAGCCACAAAAAAGGA
>NW_016905429.1:0-211 GCF_001698545.2 Rhinopithecus bieti | reverse complement strand
AAAGACTGAGGCAAGAGTCTTGACCAATTGAGTTTTATTGAGCCAGAGCTTGATGGAGCAACCTGGGAAAGCAAGAGTTTCAAAAAACTGCTGTGGCTTGTGTTCTCTCTGAAGAGGTTTCTGGAGGCTTAGTATGTATACACTTGATTAAAAGAGAGAAGGCAGGTAGGAAGAGATGGAGTGGGCAGAAAACAATTGATCTAATCTTGTC
>NW_016905428.1:0-873 GCF_001698545.2 Rhinopithecus bieti | reverse complement strand
ATTCATAAAGCAAGTCCTTAGAGACCTACAAAGAGACATAGACTCCCAAATAATAATAACAGGAGACTTTTACACCGCACTGTTAACATTAGACAGATCAATGACACAGAAAGTTAACAAGGATATCCAGAACTTGAACTCAGCTCTGCACCAAGCAGACCTAATAGACACCTACAGAACTCTCCACCCCAAATCAACAGAATATACAGTTTTCTCAGCACCACATCATACTTATTCTATAATTGACCACATAATTGGAAGTAAAGCACTCCTCAGCAAATGTAAAAGAACAGAAATCACAGCAAGCTATCTCTCGGACCACAGTGCAATCAAATTATAACTCAGGATTAAGAAACTTACTCAAAACCGCACAACCACATGGAAACTGAACAACTTGCAGGAGCAAGTTGTTGAATGACTACTGGGTAAATAATGAAATGAAGGCAGAAATAAAGATGTTCTTTGAAACCAATGAGAAAAAAGACACAACGTAGCAGAATCTCTGGGGCACATTTAAAGCGGTGTGTAGAGGGAAATTTATAGCACTAAATGCCCAAAGGAGAAAGCAGGAAAGATCTAAAATTGACACCCTAACATCACAATTAAAAGAACTAGAGAAGCAAGAGCAAACAAATTCAAAAGCTAGTTGAAGGCAAGAAATAACTAAGATCAGAGCAGAACTGAAGGAGATAGAGACTCAAAAAACCCTCCAAAAAATCAATGAATCCAGGAGTTGGTTTTTTGAAAAGATCAACAAAATGGATAGACCACTACCAAGACTAATGAAGAAGAAAAGAGAGAAGAACCAAATAGATGCAGCAAAAAAATGATAAAGGGGATATCACCACTGATCTCACAGAAATACAAACTACA
>NW_016905427.1:0-1071 GCF_001698545.2 Rhinopithecus bieti | reverse complement strand
TTCTTTGAATTGTGATGTTAGGGTGTCAATTTTAGATATTTCCTGCTTTCTCTGATGGGCATCTAGTGCTGTAAATATTCCTCTACACACTGCTTTAAATGTGTCCCAGAGATTCTGGTATGTTGTATTTTGTTCTCATTGGTTTCAAAGGACATCTTTGTTTCTGCCTTCATTTCGTTATTTACCCAGTAGTCATTCAGGAGTAAGTTGTTCAGTTTCCATGTAGTTGTGCGGTTTTAAATGAGTTTATTAATCCTGAGTTCTAATTTGATGGCACTGTGGTCTGAGAGACAGTTTGTTGTGATTTCTGTTCTTTTACATTTGCTGAGGAGTGCTATACTTCCAATTATGTGGTCAATTTTAGAGTAAGTGCGATGTGGTGCTGAGAAGAATATATTCTGTTGATTTGCGGTGGAGAGTTTTGTAGATGTCTATTAGGTCCACTTGGTGCAGAGATGAGTTCAATTCCTGGATATCCTTGTTAACCTTCTGTCTCGTTGATCTGTCTAATATTGAGTGTGGTGTGTTAAAGTCTCCTGTTATTATTGTGTGGGAGTGTAAGTCTCTTTGTAGGTCTCTAAGGACTTTCTTTATGAATCTGGGTGCTCCTGTATTGGGTGCATATGTATTTAGGATAGTTAGCTCTTCTTGTTGAATTGATCCCTTTACCATTATGTAATGGCCTTCTTTGTCTCTCGATCTTTGTTGGTTTAAAGTCTGTTTTATCCGAGACTAATATTGCAACCCCTGCTTTTCTTTGCTTTCCATTTGCTTTGTAGATCTTCCTCCATCCCTTTGTTTTGAGCCTGTGTGTGTCTCTGCACGTGAGATGGGTCTCCTGAATACAACACACTGATGGGTCTTGACTCTATCCAATTTGCCAGTCTGTGTCTTTTAATTGGGGCATTTATCCCATTTTATTTAAGGTTAATATTGTTATGTTTGGATTTGATCCTGTCATTATGATATTAGCTGGTTATTTTGCCCGTTAATTGATGCAGTTTCTTCCTAGCATTGATGGTCTTTACAATTTGGTATGTTTTTGTGGTGGCTGGTACTGGTTGTTCCTTT
>NW_016905426.1:0-293 GCF_001698545.2 Rhinopithecus bieti | reverse complement strand
CTCTATCAATTATATCTATTATGTCTATATTTTATACCTATATCTATTATATCTATTATGTCTATATTTTATACCTATATCTATTATATCTATTATGTCTATATTTTATACCTATATCTATTATATCTATTATATCTATATTTTATACCTATATCTATTATATCTATATTTTATACCTGTATCTATTATATCTATTATGTCTATATTTTATACCTATATCTATTATATCTATTATGTCTATATTTTATACCTATATCTATTATATCTATATTTTATACCTGTATCTATTATAT
>NW_016905425.1:0-658 GCF_001698545.2 Rhinopithecus bieti | reverse complement strand
ATTGAGAAAGAAAATATTCAGAGAAAAAACTAGAAAGAAGCTTTCTGAGAAACTGCTTTGTGATTTGTGAATTCATCTCACAGATTTACAGGATTCATTCATGGAGCAGCTTGGTAGCACTGTTTTGGGAAATCTGAGAAGGGATATTTTGGATCGCACTGAAGCCTATGGTGACAAAGGACATATCCTCAGAAAATGACTAGAAAGAAGCTTTCTGAGAAAATTATTTGTGATGTGTGAATTCATCTCACAGAGGTATGCCTTTCTTTTCATGGAGCACTTTCATAACACTGCTTTTGTGGAATGTGCCAAGGGATATTTGGGAGCCCATTGAGGCCTATTTTGAAATAGGAAATATCCTCAAATAAAATCTAGAAGGAAGCTTTCTGAGAAAATGCTTTGTAATGTGTGAATTCATCATACAGAGTTACATCATTCTTTTCATTGAGCAGTTTGATAACACTGCTTTCCTGGAATCTGAAATAGGATATTGTGGAGTGCATTGAAGCCTATGGCGACAAATGACATATCCTAAGATAAAACCAAAAGTAATCTTTCTGTGAAACTGCTTTGTGGTGTGGGAATTCATCTCACAAATTTACACCACTCTTTTCATTGAGAAGTTTGCTAACACTTTTTTCGTGGAATCTGCAATGGG
>NW_016905424.1:0-513 GCF_001698545.2 Rhinopithecus bieti | reverse complement strand
TGAAGCAGCAGCAAATACCTGGTGGAGTAGCTAAAATCCAAAACACTGACACTTCCTAATGCCAATGACAGTGAACTCTCCTTCACTATGGATGTGAATGGAAAATTCTACAGCCGATTTGGAAGACAGTCTGCGGATCCCTGAAGAAAATAAGCGTGGTCTTACTGATTCAGTAGTCTCATTCCTACATATTGACCTAAACGAAGTGAAAACTGATGTCCACACAAAAGTCCTCCCACAAACATTTTAGCAGCTACTCATAACTGCCAAAACTAGACTCAAACAAGGTGAGTCTTTAAAATAATAATAATAATAATAGACAAGGTCTCACACTGTATCTACCAGGCTGGTCTCTAACTCCTGGCCTCAAGCAATCTTCTCACCTCAGTGTCCCACGTGCTGGGAACTCAGGGATGCGGCATCACACCAGGCTCAAGAGGAATCTTTCAACAGGGGAATAAAGAAACAAACCATGGTAACATCTGTACAATAGAATGTTACTCAGTGATGAAA
>NW_016905423.1:0-873 GCF_001698545.2 Rhinopithecus bieti | reverse complement strand
AACCACAATGAGATACTATCTCACACCACTTAGAATGACGATCATTAAAAGTCAGGAAATAACAGGTGCTGGAGTAGATGTGGAGAAATAGGAACACTTTTACATGGTGGGACTGTAAACTAGTTCAACCATTGTGGAAGACAGTGTGGCGATTCCTCAAGGATCTAGAACTAGAAATACCATTTGACCCAGCCATCCCATTACTGGGCATGCACCCAAAGGATAATAAATTATGCTCCTATAAATACACAAGCACACATATGTTAATTGTGGCACTATTCACAATAGCAAAGACTTGGAACCAATCCAAATGTCCATCAATGATAGAATGGATTAAGAAAATGTGGCACAGGGTGCGCATGCAAGATGGCCAAATAGGAACAGCTCCAGCCTCCAGCTCCCAGCATGAGAGACACAGAAGATGGGTGATTTCTGCATTTTCAACTGAGGTACAGGGTTCATCTCACTGGGTCATGTTAGACAGTTGGCGCTGGCCCGGGGTACAGCCCAACCAGCGAGAGCTGAAGCAGGGCAAGGGAATTCATTTTCCTAGCCAAAGGAAATTGGGACACACAACACCTGGAAAATCGGGTAACTCCCACCCTAATACTGCGCTTTACCAAGGGTCTTAGCAAATGGCACACCAGGAGATTATATCCCACACCTGGCCCAGAGGGTACCACACCCACGGAGGCTCCCTCATTGCTAGAACAGCAGTCTGAGATCTAACTGCAAGGTGGCAGTGAGGCTGGTGGAGGGGTGCTCGCCATTGCTGAGGCTTAAGTAGGTGAACAAAGCCATCACGAAGCTCAAATTGGGTGGAGCCCACCACAGCTCAAGGAGGCTGGCCTGCCTCTGTAACTCCTCCTCTGG
>NW_016905422.1:0-870 GCF_001698545.2 Rhinopithecus bieti | reverse complement strand
CAAAGTCTGAAAAGGAGGAGTCGTCCTTCCTGTCTGACTTGCCTGAAGACCTTACTTCCCCTCCCTCCCTTCCACTCCCGCCGTATACTCCACACCCCCCTGCTTCGGCCCCACCCTCCCCTTCCGCTCTCAATATTGCTCCGCCTTCCTCCTCAGCCCCTCCCACCATTGTTAAATCTACACCTTACCCCAACCCCCCACTTCTGCCTGGTCATCTTAGTTCGCCTATATCTGCCCATACCCACTCTAAAGATTGTCTAACTACCCCGCTCCTACTCCCACCCTATCCAACTCCCCTGGGTCTTAGCACCCTTGCGTGAGGTGGCCGGAACGGAGGGCATAGTTAGAGTTCATGTTCCCTTCTCACTAGCAGATCTTTCAAAATTGAAAATGTTTAGGAGATTTTCTGCCAATCCTACAATTTACACCAAAGAATTTAGATACCTTTGCCAGGCCTACGATTTAACCTGGCATGATCTCCAGGTTATTCTTACCTCTACTCTAAACCCTGAGGAGCAAGAATGCATCCTAGCAGCTGCCAGGCAGCATGCCAACCAACTACACTTAACAGACCCTGCCTTCCCACTAGGGGAACAAGCAGTCCCCTCTATAGACCCAGACTGGGACTATCAAGTAGGCCAGCCAGGCCGCCGAAGACGAGATATGATGACTCAATGTCTTCTGGCCGGTATGCAGGCGGCCTCAAATAAGGTAGTAAATTTTAATAAACTAAAAGAAATTATTGAAGGTCCAGATGAAAATCGGCCACATTCTTAAACAGGCTAACTGAGGCATTAACCCAATATACTTGGTTAGACCCAGCTTCCCCAGCCGGGGCTACTATTCTAACATCATATTTTATTTCACAAT
>NW_016905421.1:0-467 GCF_001698545.2 Rhinopithecus bieti | reverse complement strand
GACACACAAAAAAAAAAAACTTCAAAAAAGAAATCAATGAATCCAGGAGCCGGTTTCTTTAAAAAAAAATTAACAAAATAGATAGACTGCTAGCCAGACTAATAAAGAAGAAAAGAGAGAAGCAGCAAATAGACACAGTAAAAAAATGATAAAGGGGATATCACCACCAACCCCACAGAAATACAAACTACCATCAGAGAATACTATAAACACCTCTACACAAATAAACTAGAAAATCTAGAAGAAATAGATAAATTCCTGGACACTTACACCCTCCCAAGACTAAACCAGGAAGAGGTTGAATCCCTGAATAGACCAATAACAAGTTCTGAAATTGAGGCAGTAATTAATAGCCTATCAACGAAAAAATCTCCAGGACTAGATGGATTCACAGCCAAATTCTACCAGAGGTACAAAGAGGAACTGGTACCAATCCTTCTGAAACTAATCCAAACAATAGAAAAGAG
>NW_016905420.1:0-2265 GCF_001698545.2 Rhinopithecus bieti | reverse complement strand
AGTCTGAAGTTTGTGAGCTTAAGCCTGTTATTATCATTAAAATTTAAGAAACTATTACTTTGCTTTTAAATTAATTCAGAAAATTATCCATACTTTCTGTTTTCAAACTTTATGAAAGATGGTAATAAAATCATAAGCTTTTATGTATGCAATACATGATTTATTGATTATCTTTGAGAGTTCTTAAGTTATAAAGAGGAAAAGGACAAGTAACACATCGGACACAAAGTTACTATTTGACCAAGATTTTGGTCTAAAGAATGTCTCATTGACTATGAGGCAAGAGAGAAGGAAACCAGACACTTACACCTTTAAAGAAATAAAATAATAGAAGCAAGTTTAATGTGATTCTCTTATTTATTTTCAGGGTTGTGGAAGGCCTTTCTAAAATATATCATTGAAAATTCTAGGAATTATTGGTGGAAATAAAGGTAAGAATTTTTTGCAAAGCATTTTGGCATGTAGACATACTCTGGTGCTAAATCTCATAATGTGAATTTGTAATTATATTTGTTTCTAAAGTATTTCTCTTAAAAGGAAAGAGATAGATGAACATAACTATCTTTGTGAGTGGATAGATAGATAGATAGATAGATAGATAGATAGATAGATAGATGCAGATGTACCCTTTTAGCATAATGTATGCTTATTTTCATGCTTTTAGTGCTGCCCTTTGCTCAGACCCAGTAAGAGTTAGCAAGGCAAACACAGCTATATGTTTTGTCCAATGAACATTAGAATGCCACAAACACTTTTATCCACAGCGCTCTACAATACTGTATCCTGAGTTGCATGTAATCTGAAATTTGCGATATCTGCTTCGTTATGGCCTTTCATTCTAATATTTACTGCCTCTTCTCCCGTGTTGATTGATAAAATGTAGAAATAGGTAGTGCAAAGAAACAAAGAACATGTATAAATCTGCAAATCTTCATACCAATTAAGCTAGTTATAGAGCAACTCTGACATATTCTGAGAAATAAAAAAGGAGAAGATACAAATTAGTAAGCAATTACGATTGGTGAGAATTTTGACATTTTGAAGCATATCATATAGTACATTTTGAGCACAGCCTGGGAAAACTGACTGAGAGTTATATGAATGAAAATTGGTAGACAATGGTTTAAAGCAAGTAGAGTGGAAGATCAGTTGCCAGCATAGGATACCAAGATATAATTTTCATGGGGTCTATACAGTAAGGACCCACATAGCTCTTATTCAGTTTAAGTCCCATACTCAAAATACATTTCCTGAGCTACATTGAAGCATTCAGGTACATTTCAAACTCCTTTAAAATATATTAATTTCAAAACAGCTGTATTCACTCAAAGAAAGCTACCCTAGGAAAATAATCAAGATCTATTTGCAAGAATGCCCATCAAAACACGATTAATAATAGCAATTCATTGTTTATAAAAAAGCTAATTCAACCATATAGAGAGAATTGAATAAAATATGTACAAATGCTAAATTATTCCAGTCTGTAATGTGATATTCAGGGAAAATGACTTTATGAGGTAATAAATACAATGTATTATTGAGTAAAATCAAAGCAGGAAATAGAAATTGCAGCATTATTCCAATCTTATCAATATCTTATATACTTGTAAAATCACATTTATTTTGTTAGAGTAAAACACAAAATGTCTACTGGTAAATCCCAGAAGATGAAATCATTATGAATATTATATATTAAATTTATTCTGAAATTGCATACATGATATCATGATTATCTATTACCAATTTATTTAGAATAAAACAACAAAACCATTAGAAATATTTGATCAATCATTCTAGTGATTAACAAAGGCTTTCTTTAGGTTATTCTGAAGTTTGTTTACATCAAGTATAACAATATTCTAGATTATGTGCATTATGATATATTTAAAGACATGTGTCATATGCACACGTATGTTTATTGCAGCACTATTCACAATAGCAAAGACTTGGAATCAACCCAAATGTCCATCAGTGACAGACTGGATTAAGAAAATGTGGCACATATACACCATGGAATACTATGCAGTCATAAAAAAGGATGAGTTCTTGTCCTTTGTAGGGACATGGATGCAGCTGGAAACCATCATTCTCAGCAAACTATCACAAGAACAGAAAACCAAATACTGCATGTTCTCACTCATAGGTGGGAATTGAACAATGAGTTCACTTGGACACAGGAAGGGGAACATCATACACTGGGTCCTATTGTGGGGAGGTGGTGGGAGGATGGATAACATTAGGAGAGATACCTAATGTAAATGACGA
>NW_016905419.1:0-466 GCF_001698545.2 Rhinopithecus bieti | reverse complement strand
TATGGGAATGACGAGAGACAGATCATAAAACAGCCATGATAACTACTTGTATGAAATAAAAGATGAATTGAGAACATATTCCAAAACAGAAACCTGTAAAAGTGGCAGATCAAATTAAAAACTTACAAAATACAACTTGTAGAAATCAAGAATATAATAACTGATAAATAACTAAATGGATGAATTAAGTGGCAGATTAGATGTAACTAAAGAGATGGCCAGGAAGAAAGATCAGGGAAATTATCTGGAAATAAGATTGCAGGGAAGAAAAGATAAAACTATGCAGTAAATTTAGGTGATTGGGTGGATACACTCTAAGTTAGAGAGGTATGAACAGAGGCAAAGCCTTCTGATTCCCTGCTACTTTCTGGGTGTTAGAATAAATTGCTTTACTTTATACTTTAATATAATTTGCTATAATCACTAAAGGAATATAAATAGGTAAATTAACTTCAGAAATTATGCC
>NW_016905418.1:0-290 GCF_001698545.2 Rhinopithecus bieti | reverse complement strand
TTTTATTTTGAGACGGAGTCTCGCTCTGTCGCCCAGGCTGGAGTGCAGTGGCCGGATCTCAGCTCACTGCAAGCTCCGCCTCCCAGGTTTATGCCATTCTCCTGCCTCAGCCTCCCGAGTAGCTGGGACTACAGGCGCTGCCACGTCGCCCGGCTAGTTTTTTGTAGTTTTTAGTAGAGACGGGGTTTCACCGTGTTAGCCAGGATGGTCTCGATCTCCTGACCTTGTGATCCGCCCATCTCGGCCTCCCAAAGTGCTGGGATTACAGGCTTGAGCCACCGCGCCCGGCC
>NW_016905417.1:0-872 GCF_001698545.2 Rhinopithecus bieti | reverse complement strand
TAGGGGCCGACTGACACCTCATAAGGTCGGGTGCCCTTCTGAGAGGAAGCTTCCAGAGGAAAGATCAGGCAGCAATATTTGCTGTTCTGCAATATTTGCTGTTCTGCAGCCTCTGCTGTTGATACTCAGACAAACAGGGTCTGGAGTGGACCTCCAGCAAACTCCAACAGACCTGCAACCAAGGGTCCTGACTGTTAGAAGGAAAACTAACAAATGGAAAGGACATCCACACCAAAATCCCATCTGTACGTCACCATCATCAAAGACCAAAGGTGATAAAACCACAAAGATGGGGAGAAACTAGAGCAGAAAAGTTGAAAATTCTCAAAATCAGAGTGCCTCTTCACCTCCAAAGGAACACAGCTCCTCACCAGCAATGGAATAAAGCTAGATGGAGAATGACTTTGATGAGTTGAGAGAAGAAGGCTTCACATGATCAGAAATAACAAACTTCTCCGAGCTAAAGGAGGATGTTCGAACCCATGGCAAAGAAACTGAAAACCTTGAAAAAAAGGTTAGAAAAGTGGCTAACTAGAGTAAACAGCATAGAGAAGACTGTAAATGGCCTGATGGAGCTGAAAACCATGGCACGAGAACTACGTGATGCATGCACAAGCTTCAGTAGCTGATTTGATCAACTGGAAGAAAGAGTATCAGTGATTTAAGATCAAATGAATGAAATGAAGTGAGAAGAGAAGTTTAGAGAAAAAAAGAGTAAAAGAAATGAACAAAGCTTCCAAGAAATATGGGATGATGTGAAAAGATCAAATTCACGTCTGATTGGTGTACCTGAAAGTGACAGGTAGAATGGAATCAAGTTGGAAAACACAATATAGGATATTATCCAGGAGAACATCCTCAACCTAGCAAGG
>NW_016905416.1:0-568 GCF_001698545.2 Rhinopithecus bieti | reverse complement strand
TAAACCTCACAGGAGAGGAACCTAAATGCAGACCCCACCCTCACTCACAGAGCCCCGGGAGCTGATTGGAAGGGACAGGCCGCAGTAAGAGGACAGCCAGCAGCCAGTCTCCCTGTTGGAAAGGAACCACACAGGTGCAGGCAGGGGCCCTCCGGAGCAGCCCTGTGTCCATCCCTTCCTGATTCCAACCCCTAGAGAGGGAGCCCAGGGGAGGCCATGGCTGAGACCCAGGACAGGGCCAGTCAGCGGAAGCAGCCCAGGAAGGGGCAGGTGTCCAGGCTGGGCCCAGAGAGAGGGCTGGGGAGAGGAGCAGCCCAGGAGGCAGAGCCCAGCCACAGAGGGGAGGGGAGCTGAGCCCTGGGGACAGGAGGCTCCAGAGGCAGAGACGGAGCCCAGGGCTAGGGTGTCAGGTGTCAGGGCTGTGGCTTCAGTTTGGGGTCTGTCCTGGGCCTTCTGCACTGGTTCCCAACTCTGGGATGTGTGACTTATGTGCCTGATTACAGCAGGCGGCTCCCACCTCACGATTTCTGGAAAGTCCTCAGAAGCCACATAAAAGACCAAGAACTGG
>NW_016905415.1:0-869 GCF_001698545.2 Rhinopithecus bieti | reverse complement strand
AGAATTTTGTTTTGTTTTTTTAACCTGAGATAACTGAGAGTTAAGACTTGAGATGAACAGGGGGGTTAAAGAAGGGTATGCGTGCCTCTAGGTGCTTTGCTATCTATGTGCTCACACACAGGAAGGAGTGTGTGTAATGTACTGGGGAAGAGACTGTGGGAAGCCCGACCTGGGCAGGAGCCCCTGGAAAGTGGGGAGGGGAAGGCAAAATTGAGGCACAGAGTTCCCCATCATGGCCTCCAGAGGGCGCCATCAGCCCGCAGTGGTTCTTTGCCTTTTGAGGCGGGCAGAAGGAAGTCGATCCACCTGGAGGGTAAGGAAAGCTGCAACCCACTGCCTTCAGGGCTGGGGCGTGCAAGAACGAGGTGGACCACTCGCAGTGCTTGAATGTTCTCCTGTTAACCCCAGCAGGGATAAGCACCTCCGCCTCATAACGCAGTGCTTGAATGTTCTCCTGTTAACCCCAGCAGGGATAAGCACCTCCGCCTCATAAGATCAAAGCTCTTTCGTTCCCGCTTTAACGTTGCCAGTCTCCTTTACCTCGGAAAGAATGAGAAACCTCATCCTAGCAATCCCAGGGATCTGTGCCCTCCAGAGGAAGATCTCTGCAAAGCTGTTTACAGCGGGTTGTGTGGAGGCCAGCTTCTCTGGCACGGCGCAGTGTTCCCGTGGAGCGTTTCCAGGGCGCGGAGGCCCAGGGTCGCCAGCTCGAATGAATAGGGAGCTGATTGCCGCTCCACACTGATGGATGTATATTTGTTACATTTGAAATGTTCTGAGAAAAGAACTGCTTCTGAAAAGAAGAGCTTTGTGTGAGCGCAGTGAACATGAAGGGCGAGATTCCAAAACCTTTAGGGGTTTTCTTTCTT
>NW_016905414.1:0-1070 GCF_001698545.2 Rhinopithecus bieti | reverse complement strand
TCTTGTGCCGGTTTTCAAAGGGAATGCTTCCAGTTTTTGCCCATTCAGTACGATGTTGGCTGTGGGTTTGTCATAAATAGCTCTTATTATTTTGAGATACATCCCATTAATACCTAGTTTATTGAGAGTTTTTTTTTAGCATGAAGGGCTGTTGAATTTTGTCAAAGGCCTTTTCTGCATCTATTGAGATAATCGTGTCGTTTTTGTCTTTGGTTTATATGATGGATTACGTTTATTGATTTGCATATGTTGAACCAGCCTTGTATCCCAGGGATGAAGCCAACTTGATCATGGTGGATAAATGGTTTGGTGTGCTGCTGGATTCGGTTTGCCAGTATTTTATTGAGGATTTTGCAACAATGTTCATCAAGGATATTGATCTAAAATTCTCTTTTTTTGTTGTGTCTCTGCCAGGTTTTGGTATCAGGATGATGCTGGCCTCATGAAATGAGTTAGGGAGGCTTCCCTTTTTTTCTGTTGATTGGAATAGTTTCAGAAGAAATGGTACCAGCTCCTCTTTGTACCTCTACTAGAATTCGGCTGTGAATCTATCTGGTCCTGGATATTTTTTGTTTGGTAGGCTATTCATTATTGCCTCAATTTCAGAGCCTGTTATTGGTCTATTCAGGGATACAGCTTCTTCTTGGTTTAGTCTTGGAAGGGTGTATGTGTCCAGGAATTTATCCATATCTTCTAGATTTTGAGTTTATTTGTGTACTGTTACTAAATAATGCAAACTATAGTTTGTATTTCTGTGGGATCGGTGGTGATATCCCCTTTATCATTTTTTATTGTATCTATTTAATTCTTCTCTGTTTTCTTCTCTATTATTCTTGCTAGTGGTCTGTCAATTTGTGTCTCTATCTCCTTCAGTTCTCTAAGGACTTGCTTTATGAATCTGCGTTCTCTTGTATTGGGTGCGTATATATTTAGGATAGTTAGCTCTTCCTGTTGAATTGATCCCTTTACCATTATGTAATGGCCTTCTTTGTCTCTTCTGATCTTTGTTGGTTTAAAGTCTGTTTTATCAGAGACTAGGATTGCAACCCCTGCTTTTTTTGTTTTGTTTT
>NW_016905413.1:0-871 GCF_001698545.2 Rhinopithecus bieti | reverse complement strand
TTCTCCATTGCTTGTTTTGTCAGATTTGTCAAAGGTCAGATGATTATAGATGTATGGTGTTATTTCTGAGGCCTCTGTTCTGTTCCCTTGGTCTGTATCTCTGTTTTGGTACCAGTATCGTGCTGTTTTGGTTACTGTAGCCTTGTAGTATAGTTTGAAGTCAGGTAGCATGATGCCTCCAGGTTTGTTCTTTTGGCTTAGGATTGTCTTGGCAATGCAGACTTTTTTTGGTTCCATATGAACTTTCAAGTAATTTTTTCCAATTCTGTGGAGAAAATCATTGGTATCTTGATGGGGATGGCATTGAATCTATAAATAACTTTGGGCAGTATGGCCATTCTCACAATACTGATTCTTCCTATCCGTGAGCATGGAATGTTCTTCCATTGTTTTGTCCACTTTTATTTCGTTGAGCAGTGGTTTGTAGTTCTCCTTGAAGAGGTCCTTCACATCCCTTGTAAGTTGGATTCCTAGGTATTTTATTCTCTTTGTAGCAATTGTGAATGGGAGTTCACTCATGATTTGGCTCTCTATTATTGGCATACAGGAATGGCTATGATTTTGAACATTGATTTTGTATGCTGAGATTTTGTTGAAGTTGCTTATCAGTTTAAGGAGATTTGGAGCTGAGACCATGGAGTTTACTAAATATGCAATTGTGTCACCTGCAAACAGGGACAATTTGACTTCCTCATTTCCTAATTGAATACCCTTTATTTCTTTCTCTTGCCTGATTGCCCTGGCCAGAAATTCCAACAATATGTTGAATAAGAGTGGTGAGAGGGCATCCCTGTCTTATGCTGGTTTTTTCATTTTATTTTATTTATTATTATTATTATACTTTAAGTTCTAGGGTAAATGTGCACAGCAT
>NW_016905412.1:0-1049 GCF_001698545.2 Rhinopithecus bieti | reverse complement strand
TTCTGAATATTAGCCCTTTGTCAGATGGGTAGGTTGCAAAATTTTCTCCCTTTCTGTAGATTGTCTGTTGAGTTTTATGGTAATTTGTTTTGCTGTGCAGAAGCTCTTTAGTTTAATTAGACCCCAATTTGTCAATGTTGCCATTGCTTTTGGTGTTTTAGTCATGAAGTCTTTTCCCATGCCCATGTCCTGAATGGTATTGCCTAGGTTTTCTTCTAGAGTTTTATGGTTTTAGATGTAACATTTAAGTCTTTAATCATTCTTGAAGTGATTTTATATGAGGTGTAAGGAAGGGATTCAGTTTCCGCTTTCTACATATGGTGAGCCAGTTTTCCCAGCACCATTTATGAAATAGAGAATCCTTTCACCATTTCTTGTTTTTTGTCAGGTTTGTCAATGATCAGATGGTTATAGATGTGTGGTATTTCTTAGGGCTCTGTTCTGTTCCACTGGTCTATATCTCTGTTTTGGTACCAGTACCATGCTGTTTTGGTTACTGCAGCCTTGTAGTATGGTTTTAAGTTAGGTACTGTGTTGCCTCCAGCTTTGTTCTTTTGTGTAGGATTGTCTGGACAGTGCGAGCTCTTTTTTGGTTCCATATGACCTTTAAAGTATTTTTTTCCAATTCTGTGAAGAAAGTGAATGGTAGCTTGATGGGGATGGCATTGAATCTGTAAATTACTTTGAGCAGTATATCCATTTTCATGATATTGATTCTTCCTATCCATGGGCATGGAATGTTCTTCCATTTGTTTGTGTCCTCTTTTATTTTGTTGAGCAGCGGTTTGTAGTTCTCCTTCGAAGAGTTCCTTTGCATCCCTTGTAAGTTGGATTCCTAGGTATTTTATTCTCTTTGAAGCAGTTGTGAATGGGAGTTCACTCATGATTTGGCTCTCTGTTTGTCTGTTATTGGAGTATAGGAATGCTTGTGATTTTTGCACATTGATTTTATATCCTGAGACTTTGCTGAAGTTGCTTATCAGCTTAAGGAGATTTTGGGTGGAGACATCGGTTTCTTTTAAATATACAATCATGTCATCTGCAAACAG
>NW_016905411.1:0-603 GCF_001698545.2 Rhinopithecus bieti | reverse complement strand
CAATCAAGGGTTCCGATAGAGCTATTAGGAAGAGCATGAGGCCCACGAGCAGTAGGAACATTGTTCTATGTATTTATTGGCCTTGTAACTATGGTTTAGAAGTGGTAGGGCTCCACAGAGGTAAACCTACAGAAAGATTTAAAAGAAGTAAAACTCCCAGCCTCAATGTGGTATCATCCCACCCTCAGCACCAGTGTCTCAATCTTGGCCTTCACACACATGTCAAGAAACTTTCCACTTCTTGTAATACAAGAACTTTCAGATATGAAAACCTTCTCAGGATTCTCTCTCCTCTGTGGCCTCTTCAGATTGGTATTGGAAGCCATGGGTTGATGTTACCTGGCTGAGGGGCTTATCAAGAAATGTCTCCTGGCCCCAGGTCCCTTTTGGTGTAAGTTAGCTTCTTCCCCTGTCCACACGCAGTCTCAGCCGGTCACTGACTATGTAATATCCTTTCTAATCACTTGGGTCCTACTGCAAAACAAAACAACACAACATAGGGGTAAATACATTATCGGGATGGCTAGCAATCATTGGACATTTTCTCTGTTCATTACCCTGAAGGGCATAATGTACTCCCCAATTCATTTTAAACAAAAAACC
>NW_016905410.1:0-291 GCF_001698545.2 Rhinopithecus bieti | reverse complement strand
ACCTATATATATTATATCTATTATGTCTATATTTTATACCTATATCTATTATATCAATTATGTCTATATTTTATACCTATATCTATTATATCTATTATGTCTCTATTTTATACCTATAATATTATATCTATTATGTCTATATTTTATACCTATATCTATTATATCTATTATGTCTATATTTTATACCTATATCTATTATATCTATTATGTCTATACTTTATACTTATATCTATTATGTCTATATTTTATACCAATATCCATTATATCTATTATATCTATATTTTATTTCGT
>NW_016905409.1:0-293 GCF_001698545.2 Rhinopithecus bieti | reverse complement strand
GCTGATGGTGCCATAGCCCTTGGGCTTCCTGGCCCTGCTGTGTGGCCTTGGGGAGACCCCTGGCCCTATCTGGGCCTCTGAGTGGAATCTTCAGTCTCCTTGGTCAGCTCTAAATTCTGCACTTAAGCCTCTTGGGAACAGGACAGGGAGCTCTGCCTCTATCTAGAGAGAGCCAGCTGCTTGTCCTGGGCCAAGCAGCAAGGCAGGCTAGGCCTGGAGTGGGGCTGAGAAGCAGCCAGCCTGCCAGGGCTCCCTGGCATTGGAAAGCCGCTTTCCTAAGTTGGCTTTCCTAA
>NW_016905408.1:0-1071 GCF_001698545.2 Rhinopithecus bieti | reverse complement strand
TTCTTCCTGGTTTAGTCTTGGCAGGGTGTTTGTGTCCAGAAATTTATCAATTTTTTCCAGATTTTCTAGTTTATGTGCGTAGAAGTATTTATAGTTCTCTGATGGTAATGTGTATTTTGTGGGATCAGTGGTGATATCCCCGTATCATTTTTTATTGTGTCTGTTTGATTCTTCTCTCTCTTCTTCTTACTAGTCTTGCTAGCGGTCTATCAGTTCTGTTGATCTTTTCAAAAAACCAGCTCCTGGATTCATTGATTTTTTGAAGGGTTTTTTTGTGTGTGTGTGTCTCTATCTCCTTCAGTTCTGCTCTGCTCTTAGTTATTTCTTGCCTTCTGTTAGCTTTTGAATGTGTTTGCTCTTGCTTCTCTAGTTCTTTTAATTGTGATGTTAGGTTGTCGATTTTAGATATTTCCTCCTTTCTCTTGTGGGCATTTAGTGCTGTAAATTTCCCTCTTCACACTGCTTTAAATATGTCCCAGAGATTCTGGTACATTGTGTCTTTGTTCTTACTGATTTCAAAGAACATCTTTATTTCTGCCTTCATTTCTTTATTTACCCAGTAGTTATTCAGGAACACGTTGTTCAGTTTCCCTGTAGTTGTGTGGTTTTAAGTGAGTTTTAAAATCCTGAGTTCTAATTTAATTGCACTGTCTAATTACACTGAGAGACAGTTTGTTGTGATTTCTGTTCTTTTACATTTGCTGAGGAGTGTTTTACTTCCAACTATGTGGTCAATTTTAGAATAAGTGCGATGTGGTGCTGAGAAGAATGTATATCCTGTTGATTTGGGGTGGAGAGTTCTATAGATGTCTATTAGGTCTGCTTGGTGCAGAACTGAGTTCAATTCCTGGATATCCTTGTTAAAGTTCTGTTTCGTTGATCTAATATTGACAGTGGGGTGTTAAAGTCTCCCATTGGTATTGTGTGGGAGTCTAAGTTTCTTTTAGGTCTCTAAGGACTTGCTTTATGAATCTGGGTGCTCCTGTGTTGGGTGCATTTATATTTAGAATAGTTACCTCTTGTTGCATTGATCCCTTTACCATTATGTAGTGGCCTTCTTTGTCTCTTTTG
>NW_016905407.1:0-233 GCF_001698545.2 Rhinopithecus bieti | reverse complement strand
AGAGGCTTCAGTGAGCTGTGTTCATGCCATTGCACTCCATCCTGGGGAGCAGAGCTAGAGTCTATCTCAGAAAAAAAAAAAAAATGTGTGGGGTGGCCGGGTGCGGTAGGTCAAGCCTATAATCCCAGCACTTTGGGAGGCCGAGACGGGCGGATCACGAGGTCAGGAGATCGAGACCATCCTGGCTAACACGGTGAAACCCCGTCTCTACTAAAAAATACAAAAGCTAGCCA
>NW_016905406.1:0-1048 GCF_001698545.2 Rhinopithecus bieti | reverse complement strand
TATCCTTTATCCACTTTTTGATGGGGTTTTTTTTTCTTGTAAATTTGTTTGAGGTCTTTGTAGATTCTGGATATTACCCCTTTATCAGATGGGTAGATTGCAAAATTTTCTCCCATTCTGTATGTTGCCTGTTCACTCTGATGTTAATTTCTTTTGCCATGCAGAAGATCTTTAGTTTAATTAGATCCTATTTGTCAATTTTGCCTTTTGTTGGCATTGCTTTTAGTGTTTTAGTCATGAAGTGTTTGCCCATGCCTATGTCCTGAATGGAATTGCCTAGGTTTTCTTCTAGGGTTTTATGGTTTTAGGTCTAACATATAAGTCTTTAATCCATCTTGAATTAATTTTTTTATAAGATGTAAGGATAGGATCCAGTTTCAGCTTTCTACATATGGCTACCCAGTTTTCCCTGCACCATTTATTAATAAGGAATCCTTTCCCCATTTCTTGTTTTGTCAGGTTTGTCAAAGATCAGATAGTTGTAGATGTGTGGTGTTATTTCTAAGGACTCTGTTTTGTCCCATTGGTCTATGTCTCTGTTTTGGTACCAGTACCATAGTGTATTGATTACTGTAGCTTTGTAGTATAGTTTGAAGTCAGGTAGTGTGATGCCTCCAGCTTTGTTCTTTTGCTTAGGATTGTCTTGGCAATGCAGGCTCTTTTTTGGTTCCATATGAACTTTAAAGTAGTTTTTTTTCCCAATTCTTTGAAGAAAGTCATTGATAGCTTGATGGGGATGGTATTGAATCTATAAATTACCTTGGGCAGCGTGGCCATTTTCACGATACTGGTTCTTCCTATCCATGAGCATTGAATATTCTCCCATTTTTTTCTGTCCTCTTTTATTTCCTTGAGCAGTGGTTTGTAGTTCTTCTTGAAGAGGTCCTTCATATCCCTTGTAAGTGGATTCCTAGGTATTTTATTCCTTTGTAGCAATTTTGAATGAGAGTTCACTCATCATTTAGCTCTCTGTTTGTCTGTTAATGATGTACAGTAATGCTTGTGATTTTGCACATTGACTTTGTATCTTGAGACTTTGCTGAAGTTG
>NW_016905405.1:0-672 GCF_001698545.2 Rhinopithecus bieti | reverse complement strand
CACTGGCGGTCTTTGGGCTCCGCCCCGACATCCGGCCCCGGGCACGTGGTGGGCGGACCGGGGCGGTCCTGAGCCTGCGACCTCGCAGGGGACCTCCCAGGACCCTAAGTCCAGGCCACAGTCAGGGGCGGGCGCTGGGAGGCGAGCGTGAACTCAGCGACAGGAGAGTGAGGTGGGGCCCTGGGGAGGGATAGAGGGACTGGGGCTCCGTGGCTTGAAAGCCGGGCAATTGGGAGGCGTTGGGTTTTTTGCTGTTGTTGATTTTGAGGGATGAGGGAGTACAAGTCTGGGTTCAAACTTCGCTCTGCTACTCTGAGCTGTCCTCGAACCTCTCTGAGCCTCTCGGCTTTCTCCTCTGTAAAGTGAGCATTCTGAGCACAAACTTCATGGGGCTCTTTTGGGGATTAAATAAGGAAATGTGCTGGAAGCGGACAGCCCAGAGCCTGAAACAGAATGGGTGCTCCTTAATGGGAAATCCTACCCCTGTGGGAAATCCGGGAGCCGCCCTAGGGACGGGCTGTGTGCAGGAGCGCACCGGGTCCAGGGACTGGGTGGGGTAGTTAGCCATTCACTTTGCCCCAGCTCACCACGCGCAGCGCCATGACCAGCAAGGGTCCCGAGGAGGAGCATCCATCAGTGACGCTCTTCCGCCAGTACCTGCGCATCCGCACC
>NW_016905404.1:0-986 GCF_001698545.2 Rhinopithecus bieti | reverse complement strand
CGCTTCTTCTCCTCCAAAGGATTGCAACTCCTTACCAGCATTGGAACGAGACTGGACAGAGAATGAGTTTGAGGAGTTGACAGAAATAGGCTTCAGAAGGTCAGTAAAACAAACTTCTCCGAGCTAAAGAAGCATGTTCTAACTCATCACAAGGAAGCTAAAACCTTGAAAAAAGGTTAGACAAATGGCTAACTAGAATCAACAGTGTAGAGAAGAACTTAAATGACTTGAAGGAGCTGAAAACCACAGTATAAGAACTTCGTGATACATGCACAAGCTTCAATAGCTGATTCAATCAAGTAGAAGAAAGGATATCAGTGATTGAAGATCAAATTAATGAAATAAAGTGAGAAGACAAGATTAGAGAAAAAAAAGTACAAAGAAATGAACAATATCTCCAAGAAATATAGGACTATGTGAAAAGACCAAATCTACATTTGACTGGTGTCCTAAAAGTGATGGGGAGAATGGAACCAAGTTAGAAAACACTCTTCGGGATATTACCCAGGAGAACTTCCCCAATGTAGCAAGGCAGGCCAACATTCAAATTCAGGAAATACAGAGAAAACCACAAAGATATTCCCTGAGAAGAGCAACCCCAAGACACATAATTGTCAGATTCACCAAGTTTGAAATGAAGGAAAAAATGTTAAGGGCAGCCAGAGAGAAAGGTTGGGTTACCCACAAAGGGAAGCCCATCAGACTAACAGCGGATCTCTCAGCAGAAACCCTACAATTCAGAAGAGAGTGGGGCCAATATTCAACATTCTTAAAGTAAAGAATTTTCAATCCAGAATTTCACATCCAGCCAAATTAAGCTTCATAAGTGAAGGAGAAATAAAATCCTTTACAGACAAGCAAATGCTGAGAGATTTTGTCACCACCAGGCCTGCCTTACAAGAGCTCATGAAGGAACCACTAAACATGGAAAAGAACAACCAGTACCAATAACTGCAAAACATGCCAAATTGTAAAGACCATCAATG
>NW_016905403.1:0-272 GCF_001698545.2 Rhinopithecus bieti | reverse complement strand
GGTGGGCGTCCCGGACCTCCAGAGGGTGATCTGCGGTGGGCGTCCCGGACCTCCAGAGGGTGATCTGCGGTGGGCGTCCCGGACCTCCAGAGGGTGATCTGCGGTGGGCGTCCCGGACCTCCAGAGGGTGATCTGCGGTGGGCGTCCCGGACCTCCAGAGGGTGATCTGTGGTGGGCGTCCCGGACCTCCAGAGGGTGATCTGTGGTGGGTGTCCCTGACCTCCAGAGGGTGATCTGTGGTGTGTACCCCAGATCTTCAGAGGGTGATCTGC
>NW_016905402.1:0-671 GCF_001698545.2 Rhinopithecus bieti | reverse complement strand
CCAGTTGATCGAGACGGTTGCTGAAGCTTATGCATTTGTCATGTAGTTCTTGTGTCATGGTTTTATCTCTATTAGTTCATTTATGGACTTCTCTGCTTTGGTCATTCTAGTTATCCATTCTTCCATTCTTTTTTCAAGGTTTTAGTTTCTTTGCACTGGATACATATTTCCTCCTTTAGCTCTGAGAAGTTTGATTGACTGAAGCCTTCTTCTCTCAACTTGTCAGAGTCATTCTCTGTCCAGCTTTGTTCCATTGCTGGCGATGAGCTGCATTCCTTTGGAGGGGAGATGCGCTCTGATTTTTTGAATTTCCAGCTTTTCTGCACTGCTTTTTTCCCCATCTTCGTGGTTTTATCTGCCTTTGGTCTTTGATGTTGGTGACGTACTGATGGGGTTTTGGTGTGGGTGTCCTTCCTGTTTGTTAGTTTTCCTTCTAACAGTCAGGGCCCTCAGCTACAGGTCTGTTGGAGTTTGCTTGAGGTCCACTCCAGATGCTGTTTGCCTGGGTATCAGCAGCGGAGGCTGTGAAGATAGAATATTGCTGAACAGCAATTGTTGCTGTCTGATTCTTGCTCTTGAAGCTTCTTCTCAGAGGTGTACCCAGCCGTATAAGGTGTGAAGTGTCAGTCTGCACTTAGTGGGGATGTCTCCCAGTTAGGCTGCTCAGGGGT
>NW_016905401.1:0-466 GCF_001698545.2 Rhinopithecus bieti | reverse complement strand
GGGCGGAGCAAGATGGCCGAATAGGAACAGCTCCCGTCTCCAACTCCCAGCACGAGCGACACAGAAGACCGACACAGAAGACCGGTGATTTCTGCATCTTCAACTGAGGTACTGGGGTCATCTCACTAGGGAGTGCCGGACAATCGGTGCTGGTCAGTTGCTGCAGCCTGACCAGCGAGAGCTGAAGCAGGGCGAGGCATCGCCTCACCTGGGAAGCGCAAGGGGAAGGGTATCCCTTTTCCTAGCCAGGGGAACTGAGACACACAACACCTGGAAAATCGGGTAACTCCCACCCCAATACCGTGCTCTAAGCAAACGGGCACACCAGAAGAATATATCCCTCACCTGGCCAGGAGGGTCCCACGCCCACGGAGCCTCCCTCATTGTTAACACAGCAGTCTGCAATCTAACGCAAGGAAGCAGCGAGGCTGGAGGAGGGGCACCCGCCATTGCTGAGGCTTAAGTA
>NW_016905400.1:0-269 GCF_001698545.2 Rhinopithecus bieti | reverse complement strand
GGCTGGAGTGCAGTGGCCGGATCTCAGCTCACTGCAAGCTCCGCCTCCCGGGTTTACGCCATTCTCCTGCCTCAGCCTCCCGAGTAGCTGGGACTACAGGCGCCTGCCACCTCGCCCGGCTAGTTTTTTGTATTTTTAGTAGAGACGGGGTTTCACCGTGTTAGCCAGGATGGTCTCGATCTCCTGACCTCGTGATCCGCCCGTCTCGGCCTCCCAAAGTGCTGGGATTACAGGCTTGAGCCACCGCGCCCGGCCGATTTTGTATTTTT
>NW_016905399.1:0-673 GCF_001698545.2 Rhinopithecus bieti | reverse complement strand
CGTATATGCGAAAACATCAGTCACATATTTGACACTGGAAAAGTTGGAGAATGTCACGACAAATTTGGCCTTCTCAGAAACTCCTCCTAGAAATGAGATGGGTAGTGTAATACCAAATAATCATAGTTGCGTTTTGTTGAGCACCTACATACCTACTATGTAACAGTTTATGGGGAGGGTATACTACTCACCCACATTTTGTCTTTGTCTCCTTCCTGGACACATGGGAACAGTAAAGTCCTTGCAGTTAGGATGGGTCATGTGACATTTCCTTTATACCAATATAGGAGCAGAAGCATCGTTTGTCACATCCTGGCATGTGGGAGCCAGTGTGCCATTTCCACGCTTTCGCCCCGCTTTCAATGGCAAACATGGCAGCTTTATCTTGAGATGATGGAATCACAAGGTGGAAGCAGCTTGGATCCCTGGGTCCCATGAGAGTGGAGAGCACCTGGCAAACTGCATCAGAACTTATTTGCACATAAAATATACTTGTGTTGTGTGTTGTGGCAAGCCATTCATGCTTGTTCTGTTGCATTGGCTGGCAGTTACTTAAACTGACATGGCTAGTATTTCTGTTTGCCAGGTTTAAATATTTTTTATTTAAAAGGTAGTATTGTATATATTCTTATTGCAAAATTACAGAAATGCAGATAATTCACAATTTTCCCCT
>NW_016905398.1:0-271 GCF_001698545.2 Rhinopithecus bieti | reverse complement strand
GCTGTCACCCAGGCTGGAGTGCAGTGGCCGGATCTCAGCTCACTGCAAGCTCCGCCCCCCGGGTTTACGCCATTCTCCGGCCTCAGCCTCCGGAGTAGCTGGGACTACAGGCGCCCGCCACCTCGCCCGGCTCGTTTTTTTGTATTTTTTTAGTAGAGACGGGGTTTCACCGGGTTAGCCAGGATGGTCTCGATCTCCTGACCTCGTGATCCGCCCGTCTCGGCCTCCCAAAGTGCTGGGATTACAGGCTTGAGCCACCGCGCCCGGCCTG
>NW_016905397.1:0-646 GCF_001698545.2 Rhinopithecus bieti | reverse complement strand
AGGTTTTCAGAGTAGAGAACCCATTTGACTTTATGGAGAATATTTCACTGGAAGGAAAGACTAACTTCTTTGAGAAGAGAGTAGGCGAGTATCAGAGGATGGGAGTGATGTCAAGTCCAACAGAGAATTCTTTTACCTTGGATGCTGACTTCTAAATGAACTGAAGATATGCCCTTATTTTGCTGATTTTTTTTTTCCATCTCATAAAGAAAATCAGCTGAAGTGTTACCAACTAGCCCCACCGCGAATTGTCCGTAATGTTCATTAACAGCATCTTTAAAACTGTGTAGCTACCTCACAACCAGTCCTGTTTGTTTATAGTGCTGGTAGTATCACCTTTTGCCAGCAGGCCTGGCTGGCTGTGACTTACCATAGCAGTGACAATGGCAGTCTTGGCTTTAAAGTGAGGGGTGACCCTTTAGTGAGCTTGGCACAACAGGATTAAACAGTCTTTTAACTAGCACAGGCAATTGAAAGATGCAGCCCCACTGCTTCAACGCAGATTTTAATGTTTACTTAAATATAAAACTGGCACTTTACAAACAAATAAACATTGTTTGTACTCACAAGATAATAATAGCTTGATTTATTTGGTTTCTACACCAAATACAAAGCATTCTGACCACTAATGGGAGCCAATTCACAG
>NW_016905396.1:0-1112 GCF_001698545.2 Rhinopithecus bieti | reverse complement strand
GTCTCGATCTCCTGACCTCGAGATCTGCCCGTCTCGGCCTCTCAAAGTGCTGGGATTACAGGCTTGAGCCACTGCGCCCGGCCAGATAAGGGGACTTCTAAGAGATCATCTCAGGCGGCATAAGTCTGGACTATAATTTGTTGGCAGTCATGCTCGATTGGTTCCCCATCCTCTGGGAGAAAAGTGGCAGGGTTGAGGCCACGCACATACATATTTGCAGCACTGGTCACTCAAGGACTAGCACCTGGTATCTAAGTAGGCGGTTGTCTGACAGCCATAAACTTCCTTTGGCACCTAGTATGTCATTTACATCATGAGTAGTCCAGACAGTGAGATCCTTTCCTAGTATTATTTTGATAGCCTCTGACACTAATTCGGCCACCGCCGCTACTACCTGTAAACAGTGAGGCCAGCCTTTTGCTACTACATCAGTTTCCTTACTTAGGTATGCCATTGGTTGTGAGGTTGTCCCACGAGTCTGAGTAAGGACTCCAAGGGCTATCCCTGCTCTCTCTGTGACATAGAGAGAGAAGTTTTGTCCTGTGGGAAGGCTTAAAGCTGGAGCTTGTACCAGGGCCTGCTTTAAGGTTTTGAAGGCTGTTTCTGCCTCTACTAGATAAGTATTTGCCCTCTGGGTTTCCTTGATTAGAGTGTAGAGGGGCCTGGCTATCTCACTGTATCCGGGGATCCATAGTCGGCAAAAGTCGGTGATTCCAAGGAACCCCTGCAACTGTTTTAATGTCTTAGGGCAAGGATAAACCAGTATAGGCTGTATTCATTCCTTGCTGAGGGCCCTGGTCCCTCTGGCTAAGATTAGGCCTAGATATTTGACCTGCTGTAGGCAAAGCTGGGCCTTTGACCTAGACACCTTGTACCCTTGATTAGCTAGAAAGTTCAAGAGATCTAGAGTAGTCTGCTGGCACAAGACTTCGAACTGGTAGCCAAAAGTAAATCATACACATACTGAAGGATCAGAGAGCCTAGACTTGAGAAGTGGCCTAGATCTTGGGCTAATGCCAGACCAAACAGGTGAGGGCTATCCCTAAACCCTTGGGGCGAGACTGTCTATGTAAGTTGGGACATGTGGTCTATGGGATCCTCAAAGGCAAAGA
>NW_016905395.1:0-467 GCF_001698545.2 Rhinopithecus bieti | reverse complement strand
GGATCTATCAAGGTTTACTTTCAATCTTTGTTTGGACAGTTTCAGAGAAGCCTTTACTCCAGTGCTCATTTAGCACCACTATTACAGGAATACTTTTCTAAAGCTTCCCTTCCATTTCCTAAGTGTTATGAGGTGTTTTCATTCTGACCAGTGAAAATATGAATTATCTCTAGCCTGTTGTGAGCTCTGGGAATTCTTCGGTGTGCTTTCTGGTGGTTCTTTCCCTGGGTACTTTCTTCTCACATATGTCCATATCAGCCCTTTGCCAAGGGCTTGAGGGCATCTTCCATAGCTCTCCAGAGCACACGCGATCTCTTCTCCCACCTCCTCCCCGGTACTCTACCTCACAAATTCTACCGGCCTTGAAGACCTTCCCAAGCTCTGATCTCTGTCTCCTCAATCCACCACGACCACTGGACTTTGGATTCCCCTCCCTGTGCTGGAGCCTGTAATTGCTTCCGAGGGTG
>NW_016905394.1:0-672 GCF_001698545.2 Rhinopithecus bieti | reverse complement strand
TGAGCTTTTTTTCATATGTTTGTTGGTCACATAAATATCTTCTCTTGAGAAGTGCCTGTTCATATCCTTTGCCCACTTTTGATGTGGTGGTTTTATTCTTGTAAATTTGTTTGAGTTCCTTGTAGATTCTGGATATTAGCCCTTTGTCAGATGAGTAGATTGCAAAATTTTCTCCCATTCTGTAGGTTGCCTCTTCACCCTGATGATAGTTTCTTTTGCTGTGCAGAAGCTCTTTAGTTTAATTAGATCCCATTTGTCAATTTTGGCTTTTGTTGCCATTGCTTTTGGTGTTTTAGTCCTGAAGTCTTTGCCCATGCCTATGTCCTGAATGGTATAGCCTAGGTTTTCTTCTAGGGTTTTATGATTTAGGTCTTATGTTTAAGTCTTTAATGCATCTTGAGTTAATTTTGTATAAGGTGTAAGGAAGGGGTCCAGTTTCAGTTTTCTGCATATGGCTAGCCAGTTTTCCCAACACCATTTATTAAATAGGGAATCCTTTCCCCATTGCTTATGTCAGATTTGTCAAAGACCAGATGGTTGTAGATAAGTGGCATTATTTCTGAGGTCTCTGTTCTGTTCTATTGGTCTATATATCTGTTTTGGTTACTGTATGTTACCTACTGTTTTGGTTACTGTAGCCTTGTAGTATAGTTTGAAGTCAGGTAGTGTGAT
>NW_016905393.1:0-1108 GCF_001698545.2 Rhinopithecus bieti | reverse complement strand
TCTAATGACCAGTGATGATGAGATTTTTTTCATGTATTTGTTGGTTCTATAAATGTCATCTTTTCAGACGTGTCTGTTCATATCCTTTGCCCACTTTTTGACAGGGTTGTTCATTTCTTTTTTTTTTTTTTTTTTTGAGATGGAGTCTCGCTCTGTCACCCAGGCTGGAGTGCTGTGGCCGGATCTCAGCTCACTGCAAGCTCCGCCTCCCGGGTTCACGCCATTCTCCTGTCTCAGCCTCCCGAGTAGCTGGGACTACAGGCGCCGCCACGTCGCCCGGCTAGTTTTTTGTAGTTTTTAGTAGAGACGGGGTTTCACCGTGTTAGCCAGGATGGTCTCGATCTCCTGACCTCGTGATCCGCCCGTCTCGGCCTCCCAAAGTGCTGGGATTACAGGCTTGAGCCACCGCGCCCGGCCGGGTTGTTCATTTCTTATAAATTTGTTTAAGTTCCTTGTAGAATCTGGATATTAGACCTTTGTCAGATGGGCAAATTGCAAAATTTTCTCCCATTCTGTAGTTTGTCTGTTCACTCTCATGATAGTTTCTTTTGCTGAGCAGAAGCTCCTTAGTTTAATTAGATCCCATTTGTCATTTTGGCTTTTGTTGCCATTGCTTTTGGTGTCTTAGTCATGAAGTCTTTGCTCATGCCTATGTCCTGAATGGTATTGCCTAGGTTTTCTCCTAGGGTTTTATGGTTTTAAGTCCTATGTTTAAGTCTTGAATCCATCTTGAGTTAATTTTATATAAGGCCTAACGAAAGGGTCCAGTTCTGTTTTCTGCATATGGGTAGCCAGTTTTCCCAGCACCATTTATAAAATAGGGAATCCTTTCCCCATTGCTTGTTTTGTCAGGTTTGTTGAAGATTAGATGGTTGTAAAAGTGGGGTGTTATTTCTGAGGCCTCTGTTCTGTTCCATTGGTCTATGTATCTGTTTTGGTAGTAGTACCATACTATTTTGGCTACTGTAGCCTTGTAGTATAGTTTGAAGTCAGGTAGTGTGATGCCTCCAGCTTTGTTCTTTTTGCTTAGGATTGTCTTGGCTATATGGGCTCTATCTTGGTTCAATATGAAATTTAAAATAGCTTTTTCTAGTTCTGTGAAGAAAGT
>NW_016905392.1:0-988 GCF_001698545.2 Rhinopithecus bieti | reverse complement strand
CCCAAGCAAGTTGAGCTTGGGAACTTCTAAATGCTAGTGATGAGTGCACTCTTTTCCTCTTTCACAGTTTGGATTTGTTTTCTGTCTCACGAGACAGAAAGACCCTGACTGATACCCTTAGGAATTGAAAAGCTTAAAAAAACTAAAGGACGTTGGTAATAATAATAACAATAATTAAACCATGATTATCCTGACTGGCAGAGACAAAATCACACACACACAATATATATCTTTCAAACAGTTAGTAAATTAAAAAATACATTGAAAATAGACCCAAGCAAAGCTATAAGAATTCGTTTCATGGAGAAGCGACAGAGGACAGAGATTCATCTGAGAGGTGCTATTAATGGAGAAACTGAGAACTTACCATTTTCCCTTGAGGTTTTGGTGCAGAATGATATTGTGTGAGTTCTGGCAGCTGAGTCACTTCCCACAGCCCGGTGATGCTGTCGGTGTCACAGAAGGACCCTCTCGCAGCTGGTCCTGCCTCTCTGCTATGACGAGTGCGGCCTCTGATCCCCAACAGCTGACTGCATCTTGAGACCAGGCACAAGGGTTTCCATGGTGAAGGTTCCCGGATGGAACACTGTGGATGTTGCTAACATTCCTTCCTGATGTTCATCTGCCATCTTGCTATTTTAATGCAATGTCTTCTAAATATTGAATAGAAAAAAGTATTTGTACAATATGGGTAAGGTATAAAGAATATCCACACACTGGACACACAGACAGGGAGGGGCACCCACAGCAAACTCCCTTCGCCTGGGAGCAGGTGTGGTCCTTGAGTCCTGTGTCGCCTGTTTCTTCCTCCGCCTTGGCCTACAGGCCTGATGTGATGTGACCTCTGCCTGCCTCTCCGACTCCATCTCCCCTCCTACTCCTGTTCTTTCTAATAATTACGTTACAGCCTCAGTGAATGTGACAAGGACCCTGAATCACGGTGGCTTTTCTAAGACAGAGGTTCATTCCTTCCACATGAAAGTCCAAA
>NW_016905391.1:0-272 GCF_001698545.2 Rhinopithecus bieti | reverse complement strand
GAGACAGAGTCTTGCTCTGTCGCCCAGGCTGGAGTGCAATGGCCAGATCTCGACTCACTGCAAGCTCCACCTGCCGGGATTATGCCATTCTCCTGCCTCAGCCTCCCGAGTAGCTGGGACTACAGGCGCCCACCACCTCGCCCGGCTAGTTTTTTTGTATTTTTAGTAGAGACGGGGTTTCACTGTGTTAGCCAGGATGGTCTCGATCTCCTGACCTCGTGATCCGCCCGTCTCGGCCTCCCAAAGTGCTGGGATTACAGGCTTGAGCCACC
>NW_016905390.1:0-291 GCF_001698545.2 Rhinopithecus bieti | reverse complement strand
GCGGATCACGAGGTCAGGAAATCGAGACCATCCTGGCTAACACGGTGAAACCCCGTCTCTACTAAAACTACAAAAAACTAGCCGGGCGACGTGGCGGCGCCTGTAGTCCCAGCTACCCGGGAGGCTGAGACAGGAGAATGGCGTGAACCCGGGAGGCGGAGCTTGCAGTGAGCTGAGATCCGGCCACAGCACTCCAGCCTGGGTGACAGAGCGAGACTCCGTCTCAAAAAAAAAAAAAAAAAAAAAAAAAAAAAAAAAAAAAAAAAAATCATAAAATAAATGTCTATTGTT
>NW_016905389.1:0-672 GCF_001698545.2 Rhinopithecus bieti | reverse complement strand
GTCATTATGATATTAGCTGGTTATTTTGCCTGGTAGTTGATTCAGTTTCTTCCTAGCATCGATGGAGTTTACATTTTGATGTGTTTTGCAATGGTACCTGTTGTTCCTTTCCATGTTTAGTGTTTCCTTCAGGATCTCTTGTACGGCAGGCCTGGTGGTGACAAAATCTCTAAGCATTTGCTTGTCTGTAAAGGATTTTATTTCTCCTTCACTCATGAAACTTAGTTTGGCTGGATATGAAATGCTGGGTTGAAAATTCTTTTCTTTAAGAATGTTGAATATTGGCCCCACTCTTTTCTGACTTGGAGAGTTTCTGCCGAGAGATCTGTTAGTCTTATGGGCTTCCCCTTTGTGTGTAACCTGACCTTTGTCTCTGGCTGCCCTTGACATTTTCCCTTCATTTCAACTTTGGTGAATCTGACAATTATGTGTCTTGGAGTTGCTCTTCTCGAGGAGTATCTTTGTGGCGTTCTCTGTATTTCCTGAATTTGAATGTTGACCTGCCTTACTAGGTTGGGGAAGTTCTCCTGTATGATATCCTGAAGAGTGTTTCCCAACTTCGTTCCGTTTTCTCTGTCACTTTCAGGGCACACCAATCTGACATAGATTTGGTCTTTTCACGGAATCCCATATTTCTTGGAGGCTTTGTTCATTTCTTTTTACTTTTTTTTC
>NW_016905388.1:0-840 GCF_001698545.2 Rhinopithecus bieti | reverse complement strand
TTAAACATTAGCATTTGGGAAACCACGTCCCTGCTGAGAGACAGAAGATCTTGATACAGCCTTAACTACATCATCGTAGACATGGGACTGTTTTAACCAGAGGGAGGCAAATGGCTTTCAGATGGTTGTCTGGCTGGTTTTAACAGTAGCCTGCAGTGGCTTTTCAGACATAAACCTTATTAGTTATATGAGGCTTCAGAGCACTAGTATGAGGTTTTAATTTGCTGATGTTAAGCATAAGAAGGTAGCACTATCCCAGATGCCCTAAATATTGTCACTTTTCCCACTGAATTCAGAGGTAATTTGGGGACTGTGTCTAAAATGGTCTTATATTCATGTGTTTACCATAGATTTCTGAAGCTTCCATTCTGAACATGGTCACAAGTTGGTTCTTAAGTGCTATTTTCATTACATATGATCATAGGTATAAATTTAAATTCATGGAGAACTGTTTTGTACATCCCACAGAATCTAGATTCACTATCAGGAGACTGTAGAATTTATCAAAAGAAGATAAAGAGGAATAAGAGTTCTTGCTGTCTAGGTAATATATCATTTCTTTGGGTAATGCCTATTAATTCTCCTCAAAATAGCTAGAACATTCAATGTTTGTAACCAGGTCACAATGAGAGAAGTAGCTTCTACTAGAAACTAAATATATTACTTCTTTCATTGAGTAAGTATTGCTACAAGAATATGTTTGCTGAATAAATTAGCATGCTTATTGATATAATTGATTTGCATACTGTGGCAGCACTTTATGGACCAAACCCTAAGTCCCATGAAAATTGAATAGAATTATTCAACAGTTAAGTGTCATTGGAAAAGCCTGGCTCTATG
>NW_016905387.1:0-672 GCF_001698545.2 Rhinopithecus bieti | reverse complement strand
AATTTATAGACCACTAGCAAGACTAATAAAGAAGAAAATAGAGAATAATCAAATCAACACAATAAAAAATGATAAAGAGGATATCACTCCAGACCCCACAGAAATACAAATTACTATCAGAGAATACTATAAACACCTCTACACAAATAAACTAGAAAATCTAGAAGAAATGGATAAATTCCTGGACACATACACCCTCCCAAGACTAAACCAGGAAGAAGTGGAATCTCTGAATAGACCAATAACAGGCTCTGAAATTGAGGCAATAATTAATAGACTACCAACCAAAAAAGTCCAGGACCAGATGGATTCACAGCCGAATTCTACCAGAGGTACAAAGAGGAGCTGGTACCATTCCTTCTGAAAGCATTCCAATTACTAGAAAAGACAGAATCCTTCCTAACTCATTTTATGAGGCCAGCATCATCCTGATACCAAAGCCTGGCAGAGACACAACAAAGAAAGAGAATTTGAGGCCAATATGCCTGATGGACATTGATGTGAAAATTCTCAATAAAATACTGGCAAACTGAATTCAGAGGCACATCAAAAGCTTATCCACCACGATCAAGTCGGCTTCATCCTTGGGATGCAAGCCTGGTTCAACATACACAAATCAGTAAACATAATCCATCACATAAATGGAATCAACAACAAAAACCACGTGATTAT
>NW_016905386.1:0-271 GCF_001698545.2 Rhinopithecus bieti | reverse complement strand
AAGAACAGAAAGTTAAATACCATATGTTCTCACTCATGGATGGATGCTAAAGAAGAGTTGATCTCATAGAAATAAAAGTAGACCGGAGGATACTAGAGACTGGGAAGGGTAGGGGAAAGAGAAGGAGATAGGGAGAGATTCGGTAAAGGATATAAAATTATAGCTAGATGAGAGAAATATGTCTTAGAGACAGAGGTCTCACTATGTTACTTAGGCTGGTCTCAAACTCCCGGCCTCAAGTGTTCTTCCCTTCTTGGCCACCCAAAGTGCT
>NW_016905385.1:0-269 GCF_001698545.2 Rhinopithecus bieti | reverse complement strand
ATATCTATTATAATTATATTTTATACTTATATCTCTTGTATGTGTATTTAAACCTATATCTATTATATCTATTATATCTGTATTTTATACCTATATCTATTATATCTATATTTTATACCTGTATCTATTATATCTATTATATCTATATTTTATACCTATATCTATTATATCTATATTTTATACCTATATCTATTATATCTATTATGTCTATATTTTATACCTATATCTATTATATCTATTATGTCTATATTTTATACCTATATCTATTA
>NW_016905384.1:0-672 GCF_001698545.2 Rhinopithecus bieti | reverse complement strand
TTGATGGACATTTGGGTTGGCTCCAAGTCTTCGCTATTGTGAATAGTGCTCCAGTAAACATACGTGTGCATGTGTCTTTATAGTAGCATGATTTGTAATTATTTGGGTATATACCCAGTAGTGGGATTACTGGGTTAAATGATATTTCTAGTTCTAGATCCTTGAGGAATCACCACACTGTCTTCCACAATGGTTGACTACTTTACACTCACACCAACAGTGTAAAAGCATTCCTCTTTCTCCACATCCTCTCCAGCATCTGTTGTTTCCTGACTTTTAATGATTGCCATTCTAACTGGCGTGAGATGGTATCTCATTGTGGTTTTGATTCGCATTTCTCTAATGAACAGTGGTGCTGAGCATTTTTTCATGTGTGTTGGCCACATAAATGTCTTCTTTTGAGAAGTGTCTGTTCATATCCTTTGCCCACTCTTTGATGGGGTTGTTTTTTTCTTGTAAATTTGTTTAAGTTCTTTGTAGATTCTGGATATGAGCCCTTTGTCAGCTGGGTAGATTGCAAAATTTTCTCCCATTCTGTAGGTTGCCTGTTCACTCTGATGGTGGTTTCTTTTGCTGTGCAGAAGCTCTTTAGTTTAATTAGACCCCATTTGCCTATTTAGGCTTTTGTCTCCATTGCTTTTGGTGTTTTAGTCATGAAGTCTTTGCCCATGC
>NW_016905383.1:0-1963 GCF_001698545.2 Rhinopithecus bieti | reverse complement strand
CCTGGAAAGGGGCTGAAGCCAGGAAGCCAAATAGTCTAGCTCAGTGGATTTCACCCCATGGAGCCCAGCAAGCTAAGATCCACTAGCTTGAAATTCTCACTGCGAGCACAGCAGTCTGAAGTTGACCTGGGATGCTCGAGCTTGGCAGGGGAGGGGTGTCAGCCATTACTGAGGCTTGAGTAGCAGTTTTCCCTCACAGTGTAAACAAAGCTGCCTGGAAGTTCGAACTTGGTGGAGCCCAACAAACTCCTCCGAGCTAAAGGAGCATGTTCTAACCCAATGCAAGGAAGCTAAGAACCTTGAAAAAAGGTTACATGAATTGCTAACTAGAATAATCAGTTCAGAGAAGAACACAAATGACATGATGGAGCTGAAAATCACAGCACAAGAACTTCGTGAAGCATACACAAGTATCAATAGCCGAACTGATCAAGAAGAAGAAAGGATAACAGAGACTGAAGATCAACTCAATGAAATAAAGTTAGAAGACAAGATTAGACAAAAAAGAGTGAAGAGAAATGGACAAAGCCTCCAAGAAATATAGAACTATGTGCAAAGACCAAATCTACGTCTGACTGGTGTACCTGAAAGTGATGGGGAGAATGGAACCAAGTTGGAAAACACTCTTCAAGATATAATCCAGAAGGACTTCACCAACCTAGCAAGGCAGGCTAACATTCAAATTCAGGAAATAGAGAGAACACCACAAAGATATTCCTGAAAAGAGCAACCCCAAGACACATAATCATCAGATTCGCCAAGGTTGAAATGAAGGAAAAAATGTTAAGGGCAGCCAGAGAGAAAGGTCGGGTTACCCACAAAGGGAAGCCCATCAGACTAACAGCGGATCTCTCAGCAGAAAGCTTTCAACCCAGAATGTCATATCCAGCCAAACTAAGCTTCATAAGTGAAGGAGAAATAAAATTATTTACAGACATATGCTCTCAGCAAATGCTGAGAGACTTTTCACAACAGGCCTGCCTTACAAGAGCTCCTGAAGGAAGCATTAAACATGGACAGGAACAACCAGTACCAGCCACCGTAAAACATACCAAATTGTAAAGACCATCAACATTATGAAGAAACTGTGTCAACTAATGGGCCAAATAACCAGCTAACATAATGACAGGATCAAATTCACACATAACAATATTAAGCTTAAATGTAAATGGGCTAAATGCTCCAATTAAAAGACACAGACTGGCAAATTGGATAGAGTCAAGACCCATGAGTGTGCTGTTTTCAGGAGAGCCATCTCACAAGCAAAGACACATATAGGCTCAAAATAAAGGAAATGGAAGAATATTTACAAAGCAAATGGAAAGCAAAAAAGTAGAAGGGGTTGCAATCCTAGTCTGATAACATAGACTTTAAACCAACAAAGATCAAAAAAGACAAAGAAAAGCATTACATAATGGTAAAGGGATCAATGCAACAAGAAGTGCTAACTATCCTAAATATATATGTACCCAATACCAGAGCATTGAGATTCATAAAGAAAATTCTTAGAAACCTACAAAGAGACTTAGACTCCCAGACAATAATAGTGGGAGACTTTAACACCCCACTGTCAATATTAGATTAATGAGACAGAAAATTAGCAAGGATATTCGGACATGAACTCAGCTCTGGACTAAGTGGACCTAATAGACATTTACAGAGCTTTCCACCCTAAATCAACAGAATATACATTCTTCTCAGCACCACATCACACTTATTCTAAAATTGACCACATAACTGGAAGTAACACACTCCTTAGCAAATGCAAAATAATGGAAATCATAACAAACAATCTCTCAGACCACAATCAAATTAGAACTCAGGACGAAGAAATTCACTCAAAACCACACAACTACATAAAACTAAACAACCTGCTCCTAAATGACTATGGGTAAATAACAAAATTAAGGCAGAAATAAATAAGTTCTTTGAAAACAATGAGAACAAAGATACAATGTTCCAG
>NW_016905382.1:0-989 GCF_001698545.2 Rhinopithecus bieti | reverse complement strand
CTGTGGCCTCAGCTGCTGCTTCTCTGGAGTTAAAAACTTTGAAGGCTAATTTTTACTAGGTCCTGCATGGGAGTCTGAGGCCCGTCTTCAACCTTTTAGCTTTTTTCGAATATCTGAGGCTGACTAGGAAATAAAATAGGAGGCTAGGACAGCTGCCCCGTCTGGGGAGGTGGGGTCTAGCTGGGTAAATTGGGCCAGTGCCTCTGTAAGGCGATTTAGGAAGGAAGCCGGGTTCTCATCTGGGTGTTGGATAATTTCCCTTAATTTATCAAAATTTACTGCTTTGTTAGAGGCTGCCTGCATACCGGCCAAGAGACATTGAATCATAATGTCCCTCCTACAGTGGCCAGGCTGCTGTGGTTGGTAGTCCTAATCTGGTTCTATGGATGGGACAGCCATCTCTCCTAACAGGACGGTGGCGTCAGTTAAATGCCATTGATCTGCATGTTGCCTGGCGGCTGCGAGAATACGCCCTTTTCCCTCTTGGTTAAGGGAGGAGGACAAAATGACCTGTAAGTCATGCCAGGTTAGATCATATGCCTGACAAAGGTACCTAAATGTTTTGGAATGTTGCGTGGGGCTGGCTGAGAAATCGCCAAGTCGTTGTTCAATTTTGGAGAGATCAGCCAAGGAAAAGGGACATGGATTCTAACTAGCCCTTCGGCTCCGGCGACCTCTCGGAGGGGGGCCAGTAGATTGGTAGGGGAGGCAGGGTTAGGTTGGTTAGTGGAAGGCTGATTTGTAAGGTTTGGTATAGTAGTCTTTGAACGGGTATGGGCTGCAATGGGAGAGGTGAGAGGAGTGGCTGCTGAGGGAGGAGTGGCTGCTGAGGGAGGAGTGTGGAGAGGGGCGGTGGGAAGTGCATAGGGAGGGGTAAGGGGAGTGGCTGAGGGAGGGGCGTCAGGAGGTCCGTGGAAGTGGGTTGGAAGGTCGGGAGGGAGGTCGCCCGCCGTCGGCCCCATCTGAAATGGAGGTGGAGTCCTCAGTTG
>NW_016905381.1:0-270 GCF_001698545.2 Rhinopithecus bieti | reverse complement strand
AAATAAAATTAAACCTCAAACCATATTTCTAAATAATCTCTGGGTCAAAATGAAATACAAGGACAGAGGTTCTAGTTCTGTTATGGCAGTGGAACAACCCATCCCATTTTAACTGATTATAGCTAAAACTCTAGACAGAGTACAACGACCTAAAGATTTGGAAAAGTCAACAAAAGCAGGTGAACTGAGAGGAAGGCGAAACTTGAAGCAGCAACTGCACTGGATGAGTTTCCCTGTTTTGTTCCTCTCCCATGGCTTTGGAGTGTGTGT
>NW_016905380.1:0-269 GCF_001698545.2 Rhinopithecus bieti | reverse complement strand
TGAGCCACAGTTCTTGTTTTGCATCTCTAATCTAGTCTAATTCTTGGTAACTAATGGTTGCTTAAATATTTGTTAAATGGAAGGAAGATGTGAGTTCATGGTGGGCCAAATGCTTGGCTGAAATAAACTCCCAAAATACACAAATTTCATTTCTGTATTAGAGATAATCTGGTTGAAGCAGTAAGACAAAAGTGCTGTGTTCAATTTCAAAGGTATGTCAGGATGAATTGGAAGTTTAGATAGACTGGGGCTGGGTGTGGTGGCTCACA
>NW_016905379.1:0-483 GCF_001698545.2 Rhinopithecus bieti | reverse complement strand
GAGAGCAGCACCACTCCTGATTATCCCCTCCCAAGCCCCAGGAAACTTGCAACAAAAGCAGCCTTAGATTAAATTCAGTGAGTTTCTGGATCACGACAGGAAACTGCGTCGAGCACAAAGGTGTCCTGCGAACAGGCTCAATCACAAGCTCCGCCAAGACGGGAGGTGACAGAGGCCCCAGAAAGCCAGTTCCCGACAAAGCCAATACTGCACGTTTATCACTGAGGCGAGAGTTGGCTGGAGGCGGTGGAGGCACCTCAGTGCTCTTGCCTCGTCTTCGAGATTCTTCTGTTTGATGATGCCTCCTCACTGTTTCCCTGTTGAGGACCTATAGTGTGGCTCACAACCAAGCGATGACTCTCCACATTCAAAGACCACATCTCACCCTCTCTAAAGCCCCAGGTGCTCAGCGCAGTGCCGTGTGCAGGAAGGAGTTGATGAGCATGTGCTGAGCTGGGTGATAATCCCATGGGCATTGTTTCC
>NW_016905378.1:0-985 GCF_001698545.2 Rhinopithecus bieti | reverse complement strand
TGATCCACCCTCCTCGGCCTCCCAAAGTGCTGGGATTATAGGCATGGGCCACCATACCCGGCTGACAAAGATTCTTAAAGGAAGAAAATGAGGAGGATTACGTAATTGTTTTGAAATAGTTTTCTTGGCTACAAAGATAAACAATAAGGCAGTTGCTGGGCAAATGTCCTTGCTGAAGTATTTTTTGTAAAAGGTTGCAATGGCCTTTGTGCAAGGTAGTGGTTTTGCAGTCTTTTCGATAGCTTTCATGATCAGGCATGCAAACCTTCTCTACACGGCCTTTCCCAGTTATATTTGTCATGGTGCTTTTCAGTATTAGTGACTTCATTTTATTCTGAAAACTTTAACAGTATAATATATGGCCTTTGAGTTTGGCTTATTATATTTTCTTTCATTTATGCTCTCAAAATTTATACACGTTATACCATGTATCAGTACTTCATCCCTTTTTTTTTTTTTTTACTGTACTTTAAGTTCTAGGGTACATGTGCACAACATGCAGGTTTGATACATAGGTATACATGTGCCATGTTGGTTTGCTGCACCCATCAACTCATCATTTACATTAGGTATTTCTCCTAATGCTGTCCCTCCCCTAGCCCCCCAGTCCCTGACAGGCCCCGGTATGTGATGTGTCCTGCCCTATGTCCAAGTGATCTCATTGTTCAATTCTCACCTATGAGTGAGAACATGCAGTGTTTGATTTTCTGTCCTTGTGATAGTTTGCTGAGAATGATGGCTTCCAGCTGCATCCATGTCCCTGCAAAGGACATGAACTCATCCTTTTTTATGGCTGCCTTCATCCCTTTTATGGCTGAAAATTTTTTCCATTGTATGGATATACAATATTCTGTTTAATCCATTCATCAGTTGATGTATTTGGGTTGTTTTCACTTTTCACCTTTTGGCTATTAAGAATAATACTTACTAGCTGTGACTAGGGAGGGTTAAAAAAAGAATAATGCGGCCGGGCGCGGTGGCTCAA
>NW_016905377.1:0-2030 GCF_001698545.2 Rhinopithecus bieti | reverse complement strand
CAGCATGGAGTTTGAGATCTGAGAACGGACAGATTGCATCCTCAAGGGGTCCCTGATCCCTGAGTAGTTTAATGGGGAGGCACCTCCCAGTAGGGGCAACTGACACCTCATATGGCCAGGCGCCCCTCTGAGAGGAAGCTTCCCGAGGAAGGATCAGGCAGCAACATCTTCCATTCTGCAGCCTCCACTGGTGATACCCAAGGCAAACGGTCTGGAGTGGACCCCAGCAAACTCCAACAGACCTGCAGCTGAGGGTCCTGACTGTTAGAAGGAAAACTAGCAAGCAGAAAGGACATCCACACCAAAACCCCATCTGTGCATCACCATCAAAGACCAAAGGTAGATAAAACAAAGATGGGGAGAAACCAGAGCAGAAAAGCTGAAAATTCTAAAATCAGAGCACCTCTTCTCCAAAGAAACGCAGCTCATCACCAGCAACAGAGCAACTGAATGGAGAATGACTGACAAGTTGAGAGAAGGTGGCTTCAGATGATCAGTAATAGCAAACTTCTGAGCTAAAGGAGGATGTTTGAACCCATCACAAAGAAGCTAAAACCTTGCAAAAGGTTAGACGAATGGCTAACTAGAATAACCAGTTTAGAGAAGTCCTTAAATGACCCGATGGAGCTGAAAACTGGCATGAGAACTACATGACACATGCACAAGCTTCAGTAGCCGATTTGATTAAGTGGGAGAAAAGGTATCAGTGATTGAAGATCAAATGAAATGAAGCAAGTTTAGAGAAAAAAAGTAAAAGAAACAAAGCCTCAAAAAATATGGGACTATGTGAAAAGACTGAATCTATGTCTGAGTGGTGTACCTGAAAGTGATGGGGAGAATGGAACCAAGTTGGAAAATACTCTTCAGGATATTATCCAGGAGAACTTCCTGAATCTAGCAAGATAGGCCAACATTCAAATTCAGGAAACACAGAGACCACCACAAAGGTACTCCTCGAGAAGAGGAGCTCCAAGACACTTGGAATAATTGTCAGATTCACCAAAGTTGAAATGAAGGAAAAAATGTTAAGGGAAGCCAAAGAGAAAGGTCAGGCTACCCACAAAGAGAAGCCCATCAGACTAACAGCAGATCTCTTGGCAGAAACTCTACAAGCCAGAAGAGAGTGGGGCCAATATTCAACGTTCTTAAAGAATTTTCAACCCAGAATTTCATATCCAGCCAAACTAAGCTTCATAAGTGAAGGAGAAATAAAATCCTTTACAGACAAATGCTGAGAGATTTTGTCATCACCAGGCCTGCCTTACAAGCGTTCCTGAAGGAAGCACTAAACATGGAAAGAGAAACAACCAGTAGTAGCCACTGCAAAACATCCCAAATTGTAAAGACCATTGATGCTAGGAATAACGAGCAAAATAATCAGCTAACATAATGACAGGACCAAATTCACACATAATATTAACCTTAAATGTAAATGGACTACATGCTCCAATTAAAAGACAGACTGGCAAATTGGATAAAGAGTCAAGACCCATCGGTGTGCTGAATTCAGGAGACCCATCTCACATGCAGAGACACACATAGGTTCAAAATAAAGGGATGGAGGAAGATCTACCAAGCAAATGGAAAACAAAAAAAGCAGGGGTTGCAATCCTAGTCTTATAAAACAGACTTTAAACCAACAAAGATCAAAAGAGACAAAGAAGGCCATTACATAATGGTAAAGGAATCAATTCAATAAGAGCTAACTATCCCAAATATATATGCACCCAATACAGGAGCACCCAGTTTCATAAAGCAAGTCCTTGGAGACCTACAAAGAGACTTAGACTCCTACACAATAATGGGAGACCAATACCCAACTGTCAACGTTAGACCAATGAGACAAAGTTAACAAGGATATCCAGGAATTGAACTCAGCTCTGCACCAAGCGGACCTAATAGACATCTACAGAACTCTCCACCCCAAATCAACCAAATATACATTCTTCTCAGCACATCACACTTATTCCAAAATTGACCACAGTTGGAAGTAAAGCACTCCTCAGCAAATGTAAAAGAACAAATTATAA
>NW_016905376.1:0-673 GCF_001698545.2 Rhinopithecus bieti | reverse complement strand
CCTCTGGGGCAGAACATAGCTGAACAAAAGGCAGCAGAAACTTCTGCAGACTTAAATGTCTGTGTCTGACAGCTTTGAAGAGCGTAGTGGTTCTCCCAGCATGGAGTTTGAGATCTGAGAACGGACAGAAAGCCTCCTCAAGTGGGTCCCTGACCCCTGAGTAGCCTAACTGGGAGGCATCAACCAGTAGGGGACGACTGACCCCTCAGACAGCCAGGTGCCCCTCTGAGAGGAAGCTTCCAGAGGAACGATCAGGCAGCAACATTTGCCGTTCTGCAATATTTACGATTCTGCAGCCTCCACTGGTGATATCCAGGCAAACAGGGTCTGGAGTGGACCTCCAGCAAACTCCAACAGACCTGCAGCTGAGGGTCCTGACTGTTAGAAGGAAAACTAACAAACAGAAAGGACATCCACACCAAAACCCCATCTGTATGTCACCATCATCAAAGACCAAAGGTAGATAAAACCACAAAGATGGGGAGAAACCAGAGCAGAAAAGCTGAAAATTATAAAATCAGAGCACCTTTTCTCCTCCAACGGAATACAGATCCTTGCCAGCAACGGAACAAAGCTAGATGGAGAATGACTTTGAAGAGTTGAGAGAAGAAGGCTTCAGAAAATCGGTAATAACAAACATCTCCGAGATAAAGGAGGATGTTTGAACCCATCA
>NW_016905375.1:0-468 GCF_001698545.2 Rhinopithecus bieti | reverse complement strand
TTTTATTTATCTATTTATTTATTTATTTATTTATTTATTTTGAGACGGAGTCTTGCTCTGTCGCCCGGGCTGGAGTGCAGTGGCCGGATCTCAGCTCACTGCAAGCTCCGCCTCCCGAGTTTACACCATTCTCCTGCCTCAGCCTCCAGAGTAGCTGGGACTACAGGCGCCTGCCACCTCGCCCGGCTAGTTTTTTGTATTTTTTTTTTTTTTAGTAGAGACGGGGTTTCACCGTGTTAGCCAGGATGGTCTCGATCTCCTGACCTCGTGATCCACCCGCCTCGGCCTCCCAAAGTGCTGGGATTACAGGCTTGAGCCACCGCGCCTGGCCAAAGAAACCAATTTTAATAAATTTCATATAACTCAAAATATCTAGAACATTATGATTTTGACATGTGATCAGTATAAAAATTATTAATGGAATTTTTACATTCTTCTAATACTTAACACTTCAAAATCTTGTGCATT
>NW_016905374.1:0-1686 GCF_001698545.2 Rhinopithecus bieti | reverse complement strand
CAAACAAGACAGGCTTTATTTAGATCACCAAAAGAACATTTTACAGAAAGGGAACCATTACATTACACAAAAAAGTATAGCTGTAAAATTGCAAACAAGAAAAGCAATGCTTTCTTTAGCTCACCAAAATAATGTTTCACAGAGAGGGAACTGTTAGAAGCAAATTATAGTTGCATATTTTCTTTTGCCATCAATATGGATTCCCTCTAAAATACTTCAAGACTACTTTGCGATTTTCAAGTACAAACTAAACCTTGTTGGACAGAGTTGCTCAGCATCATCAAGAGAATGAAACCAATTTGCAAAACAACTTTGTTTAATGCTAATAACGAAACAATGTGGTTCTTGCTAACTAACTGCCATGTCTACTGAAATGGCCTAACCTATGTATACTTCCATGAACATTTCACTGTGAACACAGTTGCTTTTTTCCTGCCATCACAGATGGCCTACAACGTAGCAAGTGTCATGTCAGAACACTTTCAGGCACCTAGGAAATAATTCTAAACAGAGTAACTACAGTATATGGGGAACTCAAACAGGGCCACCTCTGTCAAAGCCCCAGGTGGGCAGTGTTTTGTGCTCTGGGTAAAGACCCACCACCTTGTTAGTTGTTTACCTGGAACTCAGAACGCCATGCTAGATGGAGCAGTTGTTCTTACAGAACCATCAACGCTTTTATAGACTGCCTGGGAGGGAGTTCCTGGTGCTGTAATGCACCTCAGAGGCAGCGACATAAGCCGACTCTGGGAAGAAGTCATCGTGGTATTCTGCTAAAACCTCACAAAGAGATCAAAGTGCTTCAATAAAGCCTTCAGATTCTTCTCAGTAAAGGACATTTTCCAAGAATTTCTGGAAGTTTTACAAACAGTCACAGCAAATGTTGCGCCCCGTAAATGTAAGAGGGTGGAGGCGCCTGGTCACCTGGTGGGTAATTGTCAGGCACAAGCTTCCAGGAGAGGACCTCATTTATTTCATTAGTTCTTCTCCCTTCAAAGCCAGCAAATGCAGCACTCCCTTCTATTCCCTGACTCTGGTTAGGAGTCAGAGGAATAGGTGAAGATGATCTGCTATGCACAGGTGTCTTCTTTTCCAGGTGCAGGAACAGCTTGGGCATGCTGGTGGACATGTCCTGCTGCCAGCGCTTGGGCTGAGGTGAGGTGCTGCTCCTAGAAAGCCTGTCACAGTTGGCAGTGTGGGGCGAGGACCGCCTCAGAGACTGCACTGCTTCCGGCTCGGCTTTGCGCCTTTTGGGGTGGCTGGTTCACCAGTGGTCGACGGACTCTCTGTAGACTGCGGCCTGGATGGATTCAACAAACGTGGGCTGGGAGAGAGCTTCTCCTGGCTCCTACTAGTATTTGTGGCACTTTCCTTAATTGCAAGTAAAACCTTAGATGCAGTCACCTTTTATACTGAGCTTGTTCATAGGGATAGAGTAAAACCAACGGGAGAGTGTAATCAAAAGTTATTCTTAATCCATCCACCATCTCCTTACAAAGGTCAACATTCTTTTCTGCTGGGATATAAGGCACATTCATGTTGGCATGTGGCATAGCATGATGGTGATGAGGCCTCTCATTGGCTGAAAAGGCTACACTGATAGCAAAATGTCTCACATAGGATTCCAAAATCGTTATGATGTTGGTGTGGCATGGAAGTTTCACTAACCGTTTCCTCCGATTAATG
>NW_016905373.1:0-1110 GCF_001698545.2 Rhinopithecus bieti | reverse complement strand
TCAGGAGACCCATCTCATATGCAGAGACACACGTAGGCTCAAAAAAAGCAGGGGTTGCAATCCTAGTCTCTGATAAAATACACTTCAACAAAGATCAAAAGAGGCAAAGAAGGCCATTACATGATGGTAAAGGATCAATTCAACAAGAAGAACTAACTATCCTAAATATATATGCACTAAATACAGGAACACCCAGATTCGTAAAGCAAGTCCTGAAAGACCTACAAAGAGACATGGACTACAAAGAGACACAATAATAATGGGAGACTTTAACACCCCACTGTCAATATTAGACAGATCAATGAGACAGAAGGTTAACAAGGAAATCCAGGACTTAAAATCAGCTCTGGAACAAGTTGATCTAATAGACATCTACAGAACTCTCCACCCCAAATCAATAGAATATACATTTTCTCAGCACCACATTGCACTTATTCCAGAACTGACCACATAGTTGGAAGTAAAGCACTCCTCAGCAAATGTAAAAGAAGAGAAATTACAACAAACTGTTTTCCAACCACGGTGCAATCAAATTAGAACTCAGGATTCAGAAAGTCACTCAAAACCACTAAACTACGTGGAAACTGAACAACCTGTTCATGAATGACTACTGGGTACATAATTAATTAAATGAAGGCAGAAATAAAGATGTTCTTTGAAACATGAGCTTTTGTGTGTTGCTGGATTCAGTTTGCATTAATGTTCATCAGGGATATTGGTCTAAAATTCTCTTTTTTTGTTGTGTCTCTGCCAGGCTTTGGTATCAGGATAATGTTGGCCTCATAAAATGAGAACAGAGAAACAACGTACTAGAATCTCTGGGACACATTTAAAGCAGTGTGTAGAGGGAAATTTATAGCACTAAATGCCCACAAGCGAAAGCAGGAAAGATCTAAAATCAACACCCTAACATCACAATTAAAAGAACTAGAGAAGCAAGAGCAAACACATTCAAAAGCTAGCAGAAGGCAAGAAATAACTAAGATTAGAGCAGAACTGAAGGAGATAGAGACACAAAAAATCCTTCAAAAAATCAATGATTCCAGGTTTTTTGGTTTTTTGAAAAGATCAGCAAAATTGATAGACTGATAGCAAGACTAATAAAGAAGA
>NW_016905372.1:0-290 GCF_001698545.2 Rhinopithecus bieti | reverse complement strand
AGGCCGGGCGCGGTGGCTCAAGCCTGTAATCCCAGCAAGCCTGTAATCTCGGGAGGCCGAGACGGGCTGATCACGGGGTCAGGAGATCGAGACCATCCTGGCTAACACGGTGAAACCCCGTCTCTACTAAAAATACAAAAACTAGCCGGGCGAGGTGGCGGGCGCCTGTAGTCCCAGCTACTCGGGAGGCTGAGGCAGGAGAATGGCGTAAACCCGGGAGGCGGAGCTTGCAGTGAGCTGAGATCTGGCCACTGCACTCCAGCCCGGGAGACAGAGCGAGACTCCGTCTC
>NW_016905371.1:0-467 GCF_001698545.2 Rhinopithecus bieti | reverse complement strand
TAGCTTGGAGAAGTTTGTTATTACCGATTGTCTGAAGCCTTCTTCTCTCAACTCATCAAAGTCACTCTCCCTCCAGGTTTGTTCCATTGCTGGTGAAGAGCTGCGTTCCTTTGGAGCAGAAGAGGCACTCTGATTTTAGAATTTTCAGCTTTTCTGCTCTGGTTTCTCCCAATCTTTGTGGTTTTATCTACCTTTGGTCTTTGATGATGGTGATGTACAGATGGGATTTTGGTGTGGATGTCCTTTCTGTTTGTTAGTTTTCCTTCTAACAGTCAGGACCCTCAGCTGCAGATCTGTTGGCATTTGCTGGAGTTCCACTCCAGACCTTGTTTACCTGGGTATCACCAGCAAAGGCTGCAGAACAGCAAATATTGCAGAACGACAAATGTTGTTGCCTGATTCTTCCTTTGGAAGCTTCATCTCACAGGGGCACCTGGCTGTATGAGGTGTCAGTCGGTGCCTACTGG
>NW_016905370.1:0-214 GCF_001698545.2 Rhinopithecus bieti | reverse complement strand
CTCGCTCTGTTGCCCAGACTGGAGTGCAGTGGCGTGATCTCGGCTCCCTTGCAAGCTCCCCCTCCTGGGTTCATGCCAGTCTCCTGCCTCAGCCTCCCGAGTAGCTGGGACTACAGGCGCCTGCCACCACATCCGGCTAATTTTTTGTATTTTTAGTAGAGATGGGGTTTCACCGTGTTAGCCAGGATGGTCTCGATCTCCTGACCTCGTGATC
>NW_016905369.1:0-269 GCF_001698545.2 Rhinopithecus bieti | reverse complement strand
GATCTCCGCTCCTTCTAGGATCTCCTCCTGGTTCGGCCCATCTGCCTCCACTCCTGCCTCCACCATGTCCATCAGGGTGACCCAGAAGTCCTACAAGGTGTCCACCTCTGGCCCCGGGCCTTCAGCAGCCGCTCCTACACGAGTGGGCCTGGTGCCCGCATCAGCTCCTCGAGCTTCTCCCGAGTGGGAAGCAGCAGCTTTCGGGGTGGCCTGGGCGGCGGCTATGGTGGGGCCAGCGGCATGGGAGGCATCACCGCAGTCACGGTCAA
>NW_016905368.1:0-398 GCF_001698545.2 Rhinopithecus bieti | reverse complement strand
GTGATTTGGCCCTCACTTAGCACTAATATAATTGTAAATACAAATGCTAACATATACACTAAACAGTATGCTAATATCAGGTTATACGCTATGCCTTTCTAATTTCTGCATATTATCTTTTAAATAAAACACTAAATTTAAAATCCATCACAAAGAGCTTGCAGGTCCCCAGAAACCCTAAAATATTTCTTTTAAAACTGCAATATCAAAACTACTGATAGTGAGCACGTATTATTTACCAGGCACTCTACTAGTATTTTAACATGCATAGTTTTATTTACACTCACATGAGCTTGATTGTATTATCTTCACTTTTACAGAGATTCAGAAAATTTAAATAACTTACGAACGTAGTGAGTGATAGAGTTATGAATAAGCACAATCTTTCAGATGCCAAA
>NW_016905367.1:0-212 GCF_001698545.2 Rhinopithecus bieti | reverse complement strand
GATTTTCTGCCCCTTCTTTTTTGAATTAATTCATCATCATCATCATCATTGTCACTGTCATCAGCATGTAGGTTTCTTGACACTTCCATTTTCTTATTTCTGCACTTTCTCATTTTTTCTGCAACCTTCAATGAAAGTGTGACACTGAGAATAAATGTCATTATTTTATCCAATAGAATAAATTGTTCATTCATTTTGTCGCTTGACTCAGT
>NW_016905366.1:0-1462 GCF_001698545.2 Rhinopithecus bieti | reverse complement strand
TGTGTGTCCTCTTTTATTTCGTTGAGCAGTGGTTTCTAGTTCTTCTTGAAGACATCCTTCACATCCCTTGTTAAGTTGGATTCCTAGGTATTTTATTTTCTTTGAAGCAATTGTGAATGGGAGTTCACTCATGATTTGGCTCTCTTTGTCTGTTATTGGTGTATTGGAATGCTTGTGATTTTGCACATTGCTTTTGTATCCTGAGACTTTGCTGAAGTTGCTTATCAGCTTAAGGAGATTTTGGGCTGAGACGATGGGGTTTTCTAAATATACAATCATGTCATCCGCAAAGAGGGACAGTTTGATTTCCTGTTTTCCCAAATGAATACCCTTTATTTCTTTCTCCTGCCTGATTGCCCTAGCCAGAACTTCCAACACTGTGTTGAATAGGAGTGGAGAGAGAGGGCATCCCTGTCTTGTGCCAGTTTTCAAAGGGAATGCTTCCAGTTTTTTTGCCTATTTAGTATGATACTGGCTGTGAGTTTGTCATGAATAGCTATTATCATTTTGAGATACATTCCGTCAATACCTAGTTTATTCAAAGTTTTGGCATGAAGGGCTGTTGAATTTTGTCGAAGGCCTTTTCTGCATTTATTGAGATAATGTGGTTTTGTCTTTGCTTCTGTTTATGTGATAAATTACGTTTATTGATTTGCGTGTGTTGAACCAGTCTTGCATCCCAGGAATGAAGCCAACTTGATCTTGTTAGATAAGCTTTTGATGTGCTGCTGGATTTGGTTGACAAGTATTTTATTGAGGATTTTCACATCAATGTTCATCAGGGATATTGGTCTAAAATTGTATTTTTTTGTTGTGTCTCTACCAGGCTTTGGTATCAGGATGATGCTGGCCTTATAAAATGAGTTAGGGAGGATTCCCTCTTTTCTATTGATTGGAATAGTTTCAGAAGGAATGGTACCAGCTCCTTTTGTACCTCTGGTAGAATTTAGCTCTGAATCCATCTGGTCCTGGAGTTTTTTTTTTGGTTGGTAGGCTATTAATTATTGCCTCAATTTCAGAGCCTGTTATTGGTCTATTCAGGGTTTCAAATTCTTCCCGGTTTAGTCTTGGGAGGGTGTACGTGTCCAGGAATGTATCCATTTCTTCTAGAGTTTCTAGTTTGTGTAGAGGTGTTTATAGTATTCTCTGATGGTAGTTTGTATTTCCGTGGGATAGGTGGTGATATCCCCTTCATCATTTTTTATTGTGTCTGTTTTATTCTTCTCTCTTTTCTTCTTTATTAGTCTTGCTAGCAGCCTATCAATTTTGTTAATCATTTCAAAAAACCAGCTCCTGGATTCATTGATTTTTTTTTTGAAGGGTTTTTTTTTTGTCTCTATCTCCTTCAGTTCTGCTCTGATCTTAGTTATTTCTTGCCTTCTGCTAACTTTGAATTTGTTTGCTCTCGCTTTTCTAGTTCTTTTAATTGTGATGTTGGGGTGTCAATTTTAGATCTTTCCTT
>NW_016905365.1:0-294 GCF_001698545.2 Rhinopithecus bieti | reverse complement strand
AAGTTCTCCTGGATGATATTCTGAAGTGTTTTCCAACTTGGTTCCATTCTCCCCATCACTTTCAGGTACACCAATCAAATGTAGATTTGGTCTTTTCACATAGTCCCATATTTCTTGGAGACTTTGTTCATTCCTTTTCATTCTTTTTTCTCTAATCTTGTCTTCACGCTTTATTTCATTAAGTTGATCTTCGATCTCTGATATCCTTTCTTTTGCTTGATCAATTGGGCTATTGATACTTCTGTATGCTTCAGGAAGTTCTCATGCTGTTTTTCAGCTCCATCAGGTCATTTA
>NW_016905364.1:0-1012 GCF_001698545.2 Rhinopithecus bieti | reverse complement strand
TCGCCATAAACATACGTGTGCATGTGTCTATATAGCAGCATGATCTACAATCCTTTGAGTATATAAACAGTAATGGGATGGCTGGGTCAAATGGTATTTCTAGTTCTAGATCCTTGAGGAATTGTCACACTGTCTTCCATAATGGTTGAACTAGTTTACAGTCCCACCAACAGTGTAAAAGTGTTCCTATTTCTCCACATCCTCTCCAGCACCTGTTGTTTCCTGACGTTTTAATGATCACCATTCTAACTGGTGTGAGATGGTATCTCATTGTAGTTTTGATTTACCATCTCACACCAGTTATAATGGTGATCATTAAAAGTCTAAATGTCTTTCAAATGGTGAATGAATGAACTAAATACTTCTCAGCATAGAAAACTACTGATACGTACAGTAACATGGATGAATTTCTCAAAGCATTATGCTAAGTGAAAGGGGCCAGTCTCAAAAGGCTGCACTTTGTTTGATTCCATTTATATGACATTCTAGAAAAGGCACAACTATAGTGATGAAGAACAGACCTATGGTTGCATTTGTTAAGTATAGGGGAAGGGCTTGGCTACAAATAGACAGCAAGGTCGAACTTTTAAGATCACATGATTGTAGATGTGTGGTGTTATTTCTGAGGGCTCTGTTGTGTTCCATTGGTCTATATCTCTGTTTTGGTACCAGTACCATGCTGTTTTGGTTCCTGTAGCCTTGCAGTATAGTTTGAAGTCAGGTAGTGTGATGCCTCCAGCTTTGTTCTTTTGACTTAGGATTGTCTTGGCAATGCAGGCTCTTTTTTGGTTTCATACGAACTTTAAAGCAGTTTTTTCCAATTCTGTGAAGAAAATCATTGGTAGCTTGATGGGGATGGCATTGAATCTATAAATCACCTTGGGCAGTATGGCCATTTTCATGATATTGATTCTTCCTATCCATGAGCATGGTATGTTCTTCCATTTGTTTGTGTCCTCTTATTTCACTGACTAGTGGTTTGTAGTTCTCATTGAAGAGGTCCTTTACATCC
>NW_016905363.1:0-227 GCF_001698545.2 Rhinopithecus bieti | reverse complement strand
GCTAACTGCAAGCTCCGCCTCCCGGGTTTACGCCATTCTCCTGCCTCAGCCTCCCGAGCAGCTGGGACTACAGGCGCCCGCCAGGTCGCCCGGCTAGTTTTTTGTATTTTTAGTAGAGACGGGGTTTCACCGTGTTAGCCAGGATGGTCTCGATCTCCTGACCTCGTGATCCGCCCGTCTCGGCCTCCCAAAGTGCTGGGATTACAGGCTTGAGCCACCGCGCCCGG
>NW_016905362.1:0-521 GCF_001698545.2 Rhinopithecus bieti | reverse complement strand
TGTAGATTTAGTAACAGATATAAGACATGTTATACAAAACATATACAAACACAAAGGCTTATATACATGTCCAATTAATGTCCATTTGGGAGTATGTATTGAAAAAAAAGGTCCAAAAGAAAAGTATGTAAGAGGTCATTACCTTACTCATTCACCTCAAGACACAGAAATTCAGTCAATGAACTCAGCCCATGTGATTCTAGTCAGCCCCAGGTAGCTCAGCCCAAGTGATTCCAATCAGCCAATTAAATTAGTCCAAGTGATACCAATTAGGCAATTATAGCACTATCAGGGAATCGAATTAGTCAATTAGATTAGCCCAAGGTGATTCCAATCAGCCAATTTTCTTAGCCTAGGTAGATTCAATCAGCCAATTATCTATGTATCTAAGGAATGACTACAGATTTATCAAAGCAGGCCCAAACTAGTGGATGTGAAGAGCACATACAAACATTGAGAAGGAATGCAGGATGCTGAAATGCACCCTGAACAGCATGTATAATGTGGCTTTGCTGTCAGCT
>NW_016905361.1:0-1696 GCF_001698545.2 Rhinopithecus bieti | reverse complement strand
TGATTCCAAGTCTTTGCTATTGTGAATAGTGCCACAATAAACATATGTGTGCATGCAGCATGATTTATAATCCTTTGGGTATATACCCAGTAATGGGATGGCTGGGTCATATGGTATTTCTAGTTCTAGATCCTTGAGGAATTGCCATATTGTTTTCCACAATGGTTGAAGCAGTTTACAATCCCACCAACAGTGTAAAAGTGTTCCTATTTCTCCACATCCTCTCCAGCACCTGTTGTTTCCTGACTTTTTAATGATCGCCATTCTAACTGGTGTGAGATGGTATCTCGTTGTGGTTTTGATTTGCATTTCTCTGATGGCCAGTGATGACGAGCATTTTTTCATGTGCCTGTTGGCTGTATGCATGTCTTCTTTTGGGAAATGTCTGTTCATATCCTTTGCCCACTTTTTGATGGGGTTTTTTTTTTCTCATAAATTTGTTTCAGTTCTTTGTAGGTTCTGGATATTAGCCCTTTGTCAGATGAGTAGATTGCACATTTTTTAAAGCTCATAAAATTGTACAGCTTAAAAGGGTGAATTTCATTTGATGTAAATTATACCTCAATAAACCTAACTTTTAAAATATCATTTTGCTTTGTTTGAATGGCCCAAACGTAGCATGCTTAAATGCCAAAAGAATATAACATCTCAATTTACAGCTTAAAATAATTATCTGTTTAACTGGTTCTTCAAGGTTGCAAAACTATTTTAGAATTCTTCCCATTAATAAACTTGGCTAAAACCAACCAACCAATCAACAAACCATATCAATTAGCCATACAACCAGCAGAAGCAACAGTGGCTTAGAAGAAAATGTTACCTCTGGTGTCTTTAAACCCTTTGATTTTGAATCATGTTGTTTATCTGTTGTTGGTGTTTGCTTCCAGCTCTTCCTTGCCTTCTTATCACATCACAACCTCCATTCTCTTCCCTCCTTTTTTGTTTCTTTAAAAGAACATTTTATTATTATTATTATACTTTAAGTTCTCGGGTACATGTGCACAATGTGCAGGTTTGTTACATAAAGAACATTTTAAACATCATTCAGTAAGTTATCTATTGGATGTGACTTTTGCCACACTGCAGTTTCTGGGCTCTTTAATAGAAAGCTATGGTATTAATATAACCCATTCAAAGAATATATGTTTGGATTCCTTAGAGTAGTTTCATCTGTCAACATTTTATACACCTGCATAAGCAATAAACCTACAAGGAGAGTAACTCAGAATGCATCTCATTAGAGTTTTATAACGTTGAGTTAGGAACACTCACTTCACTAACAAGAAGACAAAGGTTGTCTTCAGTGGTAGCCCTATTGCTTGTCACGACTGTAATTCCAATGAATGTATCCAATCTCTCCTCACTGCTTGCAGGGATCTTCTGTCTTAGATGTCTGACAACTTGTATGGTATTCAATTTCTCACACTCTCGATATAGCAGTGTTTGTCATTCACTGGTAGACTGGAAAGTACCCAAAGGATGATATCCTAATAAAGGAAAGTGAAAATGGAAGTGTCCTCAACTTATCTATACAACAATCTAGAGCACTGTGCAAAGGATAACCTGCTCATATGCTTCTAATATGATTTCTTAAGAAAATGGTAGAGGAAGAGATAAATAACCTTCATATTTCATAACAAATTAAAACTCTAACCTAATGCTACCATTCATGATCTAACTTCTTCATTTACCAATA
>NW_016905360.1:0-1008 GCF_001698545.2 Rhinopithecus bieti | reverse complement strand
AACATACGATGTTTGGTTTTCCATTCCTGAGTTACTTCACTTAGAATAATAGTCTCCAATCTCATCCAGGTCACTGCAAATGCTGTTAATTCATTCCTTTTTATGGCTGAGTAGTATTCCATCATATATATATGTATATGTATATATGTGTATATATGTGTATATGTGTGTGTATATATATATGTGTGGGTGTATATATGTATATACCAGAGTTTCTTTATTCACTTATTGATTGATGGGCATAAGAGTTGGTTTTACGATTTTGCAATTGTGAATTGTGCTGCTATAAAGATGCATGTGCAAGTATCTTTCTTGAATAATGACTTATTTTCCTCTGGGTAGGTACCCAGTAGTGGGATCGCTGGATCAAATGGTAGTTCTACTTTTAGTTCTTTAAGGAACCTCCACACTGTTTTCCATAGTAGCTGTATTAGTGTACATTCCCACCAGCAGTGTAGAAGTGTTCCCTGATCACCGCATCTGTGCCAACATCTACTTTTTTTCGATTTTTTGATTATGGCCATTCTTGCAGGAGTAAATTTCCATTTCCCTGATCATTAGTGATGCTGAGCATTTTTTCACATGTTCATTGGCCATTTGAATATCTTCTTTTGAGAATTGTCTTAGCCAACTTTTGATGGGATTGTTTTTTTCTTACTGATTTGAGTTCGTTGTAGATTCTGGATATTAGTCCTTTGTCAGATTTATAGATTATGAAGATTTTCTCCCACTCTGTGGGTTGTCTGTTTACTCTGCTGTTTCTTTTGCTGTGCAAAAGCTCTTTAGTTTAGGTTCCAGCTATTTACCTTTGTTTTATTGCATTTGTTTTGGGTTCTGGGTCATGAAATCCTTGCCTAAGCCAATGTCTAGAATGGTTTTCCAATGCTATCTTCTAGAATTTTATACTCTCAGGTCTTAGGTTTAAGTCCTTAATCCATCTTGAATTGGTTTTGTATGAGGTGAGAGATGAGGATCCAGTTTCATTCTTCTCCATGTGGCTAGCCAATT
>NW_016905359.1:0-631 GCF_001698545.2 Rhinopithecus bieti | reverse complement strand
TAATCCATCACATAAATAGAGCCAGTGACAAAACCACGTGATTATCTCAATAGATGCAGAAAAGATATCTCAAAAAACAAAATTCAATAGCCCTTCATGCTAAAACTCTCAAGAAACTAGGTAGTGATGGAACATATCTCAAAATAATAAGAGTTATTGATGACAAATTCACAGCCAATATCATACTGAATGGGCAAAACTGGAAGCATTCCTTTTGAAACTGGCACAAGACAGGGATGCCCTCTCTCACCACTCCTATTCAACATAGTGTTGGAAGTTCTGGCCAGAGCAATTAGGCAGGAGAAAGAAATAAAGGGTATTCAATTAGGAAAAGAGGAAGTCAAATTGTCCCTGTTTGCAGATGACATGATTGCATATTTAGAAAACCCCATCATCTTAGCCCAAAATTTCCTTAAGCTGATAAGCAACTTCAGCAAAGTCTCAGAATACAAAATCAATGTGCAAAATCACAAGCATTCTTATATACCAAAACAGGCAAACAGTCAAATCATGAGTGAACTCCCATTCACAATTGCTTCAAAGGGAATAAAATACCTAAGAATCCAACTTACAAGGAATGTGAAGAATCTCTTAAAGGAGAACTACAAACCACTGCTCAATGAAATAAAAG
>NW_016905358.1:0-289 GCF_001698545.2 Rhinopithecus bieti | reverse complement strand
TTTTTTTTTTTTTTTTTTTGAGACGGAGTCTCGCTTTGTCGCCCAGGCTGGAGTGCAGTGGCGCGATCTCAGCTCACTGCAAGCTCCGCCTCCCGGATTCACGCCATCCTCCTGCCTCAGCCTCCAAGTAGCTGGGACTACAGGCGCGCACCACCACGCCCGGCTAATTTTTTGTATTTTTAGTAGAGACAGGGTTTCACTGTGTTAGCCAGGATGGTCTTGATCTCCTGACCTCGTGATCCGCCCGCCTCAGCCTCCCAAAGTGCTGGGATTACAGGCGTGAGCCACC
>NW_016905357.1:0-214 GCF_001698545.2 Rhinopithecus bieti | reverse complement strand
GTAGATTTGGTCTTTTCACACAGTCCCATATTTCTTGGAGGGTTTGTTCATTTCTTTTACTCTTTTTTCTCTAAACTTCTCTTCTCGCTTCATTTCATTCATTTGATCTTCAATCACTGATACCCTTTCTTCCACTTGATCAAATCAGCTACTGAAGCTTGTGCATGCATCACATAGTTCTCGTGCCATGGTTTTCAGCTCCATCAGGTCATTT
>NW_016905356.1:0-721 GCF_001698545.2 Rhinopithecus bieti | reverse complement strand
CCCAGTTGAACGTAACTGTGTAGCGGTGTTGGACTCAGTTTATTCTAGCAGGCCCAACCTCCGAGACCATCCTTAAACATCAGGAGACTGTAAGCGGTACATGGATGGGAGCGCTTTGCCAACCCCTACAAAGTGACTCTGAAGACGACGATAAGCCCTGCTTGACAAGCCCTGCTGCAGTCACACCCTGAAGCTGACTGGTCCACGTACGGCTGAAGCATGAGGAAACTCATCGCGGGACTCATTTTCCTTAAAATTTGGACTTGTACAGTAAGGACTTCAACTGACCTTCCTCAGACTGAGGGCTGTTCCCAGTGTATACATCCAGTCACTGAGGTAGGACCAAAGGTTGCTACGGTCCTATTATTTTACGCTTATTATAAGTGTACTGGAACTCTAAAAGAACTTGTTTGGATAATATTATTCTATACAAGGTATATAGCCCAGGAAAGGACCAACCTGATGTGTGTTATGACCCATCTGAGCCTCCCATGACCACAGTTCTTAAAATAAGATTAAGGACTAAGGACTGGTGGGAGCTCATACATGATATGAGTAAAGTGTTAGCCAAAACAAACAAAAAACAAAACAAAAAAAGGGTGCCCAAACAAGTCACCTTAAAATTTGATGCCTGTGCTGTCATTAACAGTAATAACTTAGGATAAGGTGTGGTTCTCTTAATTAGGAAAGAGGCTATATGGCAGAAAATAAGTACATCTGT
>NW_016905355.1:0-1100 GCF_001698545.2 Rhinopithecus bieti | reverse complement strand
TCAATGGTGCTGCAAAACTGGCTAGCCATATGTAGAAAGCTGAAGCTGGATTGTTTGCTTACACCTTATGTAAAATTAATTCAAGATGGATTAGAGACTTAAATGTTAGACCTAAAACCATAAAACCCTAGAAGAAAACCTAGGCAATACCATTCAGGACATAGGCATGGGCAAGGACTTCATGTCTAAAACACCAAAAGCAATGGCAACAAAAGCCAAAATTGACAAATGGGATCTAATTAAAGAGCTTCTGCACAGCAAAAGAAACTACCATCAGAGTGAACAGGCAACCTACAGAATGGGAGAAAATTTTGCAATCTACTCATCTGACAAAGGGCTAATACCCAGAATCTACAAAGAACACAAACTTATAAGAAAAAACACAACCCCATCAAAAGTGGGCAAAGGCTTTTTGAGAAGTGAATGGACACTTCTCAAAAGAAGACATTTATGCAGCCAACAGACACATGAAAAAATGCTCATCATCACTGGTCATCAGAGAAATGTAAATCAAAACCACAATGAGATACCATCTCACACCAGTTCAAATGGTGATCATTTAAAAGTCAGGAAACAACAGGTGCTGGAGAGGATGTGGAGAAATAGGAACACTTTTACACTGCTGATGGGACATTCAGCCCCACCATTCAGCCATTGTGGAAGACAGTGTGGCAATTCCTAGATTCCTAGGATCTAGAACTAGAAATACCATTTGACCCAGCCATCCCATTACCGGGTATATACCCAAAGGATTCTAAATCATTCTGCTATAAAGACACATGCACACGTATGTTTAATGTGGAACTATTCACAATAGCAAAGACTTGGAACCAACCCAAATGTCCATCAATGATAGACTGGATTAAGAAAATATGGCACATATGCACCATGGAATACTATGCAGCCATAAAAAAGGATGAGTTCATGTCCTTTGTAGAGACATGGGCGAAGCTGGAAGCCATCATTCTCAGCAAACTATCACAAGAACAAAACCAAACACTGCACGTTCTCACTCATAGGTGGGAATTGAACAATGAGAACACTAGGATGCAGGAAGGGGAACATCACGCACTGGGGCCTGTCATGAGGTGGGGGGAGGG
>NW_016905354.1:0-226 GCF_001698545.2 Rhinopithecus bieti | reverse complement strand
GGCCGGGCGCGGTGGCTCAAGCCTATAATCCCAGCACTTTGGGAGGCCGAGACGGGCGGATCACGAGGTCAGGAGATCGAGACCATCCTGGCTAACACGGTGAAACCCCGTCTCTACTAAAAAATACAAAAACTAGCCGGGCGAGGTGGCAGGCGCCTGTAGTCCCAGCTACTCAGGAGGCTGAGGCAGGAGAATGGTGTAAACCCGGGAGGCGGAGCTTGCAGTG
>NW_016905353.1:0-1579 GCF_001698545.2 Rhinopithecus bieti | reverse complement strand
TGGTTTGATTTGCATTTCTCTGATGACCAGTGATGACAAGCATTTTTTCATGTGTCCGTTGGCTGCATAAATGTCTTCTCTTGAAAAGTGTTTGTTCATATCCTTTGCCCACTTTTTGATGGGGTTGTTTGATTTTTTCTTGTAAATTTGTTTAAGTTCTTTGTAGATTCTGGATATTAGCCCTTTGTCAGATGGGTAGATTATAAAATTTTCTCTCATTCTGTAGGTTGCTTGTTCACTCTAGTGGTAGTTTATTTTGCTGTGCAGAAGCTCTTTAGTTTAATTAGATCCCATTTGTCAATTTTAGCTTTTGTTGCCATTGCTTTTGGTGTTTTGGTCGTGAAGTCCTTGCCCATGCCTATGTTCTGAATGGTATTGCCTAGGTTTTCTTCTAGAGTTTTACGGTTTTAGATTTAACATTTAAGTCTTTAATCCATCTTGAATTAATTTTGTATAAGGTGTAAGGAAGGGATCCAGTTTCAGCTTTCTACATATGGCTAGCCAGTTTTCCCAGCACGGTTTTAAATAGGGAATCCTTTCCCCATTTTGATGTGCTGCTGGATTCGGTTTGTCAGTATTTTATTGAGGATTTTGCTTCAATATTCATCAGGAATATAGGTCTAAAATTCTCTTTTTTTGTTGTGCCTCTGCCAGGCTTTGGTATCAGGATGATGCTGGCCTCATAAAATAAGTTAGGAAGGATTCCATCTTTTCTATTGATTGGAATCATTTCAGAAGGAATGGTACCAGCTCCTCTGTGTACCTCTGGTGGAATTTGACTGTGAATCCATCTGGTCCTGGACTTTTCTGGTTGGTAGGCTATTAATTATTCCCTCAATTTCAGAGCAATTCAACTTCTTCCTGGTTTAGTCTTGGGAGGGTGTATGTGTCCAGGAATTTATCCATTTCTTCTAGATTTTCTAGTTTATTTGCATAGAGAGGTTTATAGTATTCTCTGAGGTAATTTGTATTTCTGTGGGATCAGTAGTGATATCCCCTTTATCATTTTTTATTGCGTCTATTTTATTCTCTCTTTTCTTCTTTATTAGTCTTGCTAGCAGTCTATCCATTTTGTTGATCTTTTAAAACAACAGCTCCTGGATTCATTGATTTTTTTAAAGGTTTTTTTGTGTCTCTATCTCCTTCAATCCTGCTCTGATCTTCGTTATTTCTTGCCTTCTGCTAGCTTTTGAATTTGTTTGCTCTTACTTCTCTAGTTCTTTTAATTGTGATGTTAGGGTGGTCACTTTAGACCTTTCCTGCTTTCTCTTGTGGGCATTTAGTGCTATAAATTTCCCTCTACACACTGCTTTAGATGTGTCCCAGAGATTCTGGTGTGTTGTGTCTTTGTTCTCTTTGGTTTTAAAGAGCATCTTTATTTCTGCCTTCATTTTGCTGTTTACCCAGTAGTCATTCAGGAGCAGGTTATTCAGTTTCCATGTAGTTGTGCAGTTTTGATTGAGTTTGTTAATGCTGAGTTCTAATTTGATTGGACTGTGGTCTGAGGGACAGTTTGTTGTGATTTCTGTTCTTTTACATTTGCTGAGGAGTTCTTTCCTTCCAACTAAGTAGTCAATTT
>NW_016905352.1:0-719 GCF_001698545.2 Rhinopithecus bieti | reverse complement strand
AAAAAACATTCCATGCTCATGGACAGGAAAATCAGTATCGTGAAAATGGCCATACTGCCCAAGGTAATTTATAGATTCAACAATATCCCATCAAGCTACCAATGACTTTCTTCACAGAATTGTAAAAAAACACTTTAAACTTCACATGGACCCCAAAAAAGAGACCACATAACCAAGACAATCCTAAGCAAAAGAACAAAGCTAGAGGCATCACGCTACCTGACTTCAAACTACACAAGACTACAGTAACCAAAACAGCACGGTACTGATACCAAAACAGATATATAGACCAATGGAACAGAACAGAGGCCTCAGAAATAACACCACACATCTACAACCATCTGATCTTTGACAAACCTGACAAAAGCAAGCAATGGGGAAAGGATTCCCTATTGAATAAGTGGTGCTGGGAAAACTGGCTAGCCATATGTAGAAAGCTGAAATTGGATCCCTTCCTTACATCTTATACAAAATTAATTCAAGATGGATTAAAGATTTAAGTGTAACACCTAACACCGTAAAAGCCCTAGAAGAAAACCTAGGCAATGCCATTAAAGACATAGGCACGGCCAAAGACTTCATGACTAAAACACCAAAAGCAATGGCAACAAAAGTCAAAATGGACAAATGGGATGGAATTAAACTAAAAGCTTCTGCACAGCAAAAGACAAACTATCATCAGAGTGAACAGGCAACATACAGAATGGGAGAAAATCTTT
>NW_016905351.1:0-225 GCF_001698545.2 Rhinopithecus bieti | reverse complement strand
CCCCTCCCTCCCTCCTTTCTCTCCTTCCTTCCTTCCTTCCTTCCTTCCTTCCTTCCTTCCTTCCTTCCTTCCTTCCTTCCTTCCTTTCTTTCTTTCTTTCTTTCTTTCTTTCTTTCTTTCTTTCTTTCTTTCTTTCTTTCTTTCTTTCTTTCTTTTCTTTCTTTCCTTTCTTTTCTTTCTTTCTTTCTTTTCTTTCTTTCTTTCTTTTCCTTCCTTCCTTCCTTC
>NW_016905350.1:0-293 GCF_001698545.2 Rhinopithecus bieti | reverse complement strand
TGTCTGGATTTCCTTATGTAGGTGGGGAAGTGACCTTTTGGCGTGTTCTCTAAGTAATTGTCTTAAGAGAGAGAGATAGGGCAAGTAGGGTGCCAACGGTGTGGGAAGAATAGGAAGTTCTCGTAATGCAAGAGGGCGCCCGTAAACTAGTTCAAATGGGCTAAGACCTGTAGGGCTTCTAGGTGTCCCCTGTAGTCTGGTAAGGGCAAGGGGAAGTAGGGTTACCCACGATTGACTGTGTCTCTATGGAGAGTTTGGTTAAGATGTCTCATCCTAAGAGGGGGGTGAGACAT
>NW_016905349.1:0-294 GCF_001698545.2 Rhinopithecus bieti | reverse complement strand
TCCTGCCTGGCTCTGCCCGGCCACCACAACCCCTCGGGAGCATTCAGAGGCATCACTGGAGGGTGTGTGGTTAGTGGAGCAGCTGGTAGTTCTCTGCATATCCTCGCTGCTCATGGGGAGGTCTCGTTTCTTTGGTGGAAGCCATTCCTGACTCCTCTCATGAACAGGTTTCATATTGCTTTGTGGTGTTCCTGGAGCCTGGAAGGAGTCGGCTTGCTCCCTGGGGCATCAGGAGGGGCTTCTCTGTAGCTTCTCTGTACCCCTCTCTGCTTCTGGCTGGGGCGCCCACATCTG
>NW_016905348.1:0-292 GCF_001698545.2 Rhinopithecus bieti | reverse complement strand
GCAGTATTGGGGTGGGAGTTACCCGATTTTCCAGGTGTTGTGTGTCTCAGTTCCCCTGGCTAGGAAAAGGGATTCCCTTCCCCTTGTGCTTCCCAGGTGAGGCGATGCCTCGCCCTGCTTCAGCTCTCGCTGGTCGGGCTGCAGCAGCTGACCAGCACCGATTGTCCGGCACTCCCTAGTGAGATGACCCCAGTACCTCAGTTGAAAATGCAGAAATCACCGGTCTTCTGTGTCGCTCGCGCTGGGAGTTGGAGACTGGAGCTGTTCCTATTCGGCCATCTTGCTCCGCCCC
>NW_016905347.1:0-294 GCF_001698545.2 Rhinopithecus bieti | reverse complement strand
TACCAGAATCTCTGGGACACATTTAAAGCAATATGCAGAGGGAAATTTATAACACTAAATGCCCACAAGAGAAAGCAGGAAAGATCTAAAATTGACACCCTAACATCACAATTAAAAGAACTAGAGAAGCAAGAGCAAACACATTCAAAAGCTAGCAGAAGGCAAGAAATAACTAAGATCAGAGCAGAACTGAAGGAGATAGAGACATAAAAAAACCCTTCAAAATATCAGTGAATCCAGGAGCTGGTTTTTTGAAAAGATCAACAAAATTGATAGACCGCTAGCAAGACTAAT
>NW_016905346.1:0-430 GCF_001698545.2 Rhinopithecus bieti | reverse complement strand
TTCCTATTTCCCCACATCCTCTCAGGAAACTGTTGTTTCCTGACTTTCTAATGATTGCAATTATAATAACTGGTATGAGATGGTATCTCATTGTGGTTTTGATTTTCATTTCATTGATGGCCAGTGATGATGAGCATTTTTTCATGTGTCTGTTGGCTGCATAAATGTCTTCTTTTGAGAAGTGTCTGTTCATATCCTTCACCCACTTTTCAATGGGATTGTTTGCTTTTTTCTTGTAAATTTGTTTGAGTTCTTTGTAGATTCTGGATATTAGCCCTTTGTCAGATGAGTAGATTGCAAACATTTTCTCCCATTCTGTAAGTTGCCTGTTCATCCTGATGGTAGTTTCTTTGGCTGTGCAGAAGCTCCTTAGTTTATTTAGATCCCTTTTGTCAATTTTGACTTTTGTTGTCATTGTTTTGGTGTTTTA
>NW_016905345.1:0-428 GCF_001698545.2 Rhinopithecus bieti | reverse complement strand
CATGCTATTCTTTCTTCCATGATTTCTGAGGAGTATCTGATGTGATACTTTATCTTTGCTCCTTTGTAGCTAAGGTGTTTTCCCTCTTTGGCTTCTTTCAAGGTTTTTTCTTTACCTTTGATTTTCTGATGTTTGAATATCATATGCCTAGGTATAGGGTGGTTTTGTTTGTTTTGTTTTGGCTTTTTTCCTCCTTGGTGTTGTTTGAGCTTTCTGAATCTGTGGTTTGGTGCCTGACATTAATTTGGAGAAATTCTCAGTCATTGGTACTTCATATATTGCTTCTGTTCCTTTCTCAGAATTTGCATTATGCATATTTAGTAGTATTTTGTTCTGTTTTATTTTTTATTTTATTTTATTTTTTTGCTTTGCTTTTCAGTCTTGGAAGTTCCTATTGTCATATCATATTCCCAGGCTCCAAGATTCTT
>NW_016905344.1:0-429 GCF_001698545.2 Rhinopithecus bieti | reverse complement strand
TGGTCTCGGCTGCAGAAGCGAGATGACGAAGGGAACGTCATCGTTTGGAAAGCGTCGCAATAAGACGCACACATTGTGCCGCCGCTGTGGCTCTAAGGCCTACCACCTTCAGAAGTCGACCTGTGGCAAATGTGGCTACCCTGCCAAGCGCAAGAGAAAGTATAACTGGAGTGCCAAGGCTAAAAGACGAAATACCACCGGAACTGGTCGAATGAGGCACCTAAAATTGTATACCGCAGATTCAGGCATGGATTCCGTGAAGGAACAACACCTAAACCCAAGAGGGCAGCTGTTGCAGCATCCAGTTCATCTTAAGAATGTCAGCGATTAGTCATGCAATAAATGTTCTGGTTTTAAAAAATAAAAGTGGAAAACAAAGGAGAGCAGAATCAGGATCTGACCCAAACCCCAGCTAGAAGGGTTGTTTCT
>NW_016905343.1:0-214 GCF_001698545.2 Rhinopithecus bieti | reverse complement strand
CGAGATGTAGAGCCTGCTTAGTGTGTGTGGAGGAAGATGAGACAGAAGCTACTAAAGGAACCTGGATGGTCTGCTTGTTAGGCAAAATGTTAATGTCTAGACTGAAACACCAGGGTGCATGTTCCTGACCAATTGGCCAGTAGGCAGAGATAAGAGTTTGTGCCACAAAGGAAGAAGACGCTGGGGTGGACAGACAAAAGTTGTAGGTTATGGT
>NW_016905342.1:0-340 GCF_001698545.2 Rhinopithecus bieti | reverse complement strand
GCATATTACTCTTTTTTTTTTTTTTTTTTTTTTTTTTTTTTTTTTTTTTTTTTTTTTTTGAGACGGAGTCTCGCTCTGTCACCCGGACTGGAGTGCAGTGGCCAGATCTCAGCTCACTGCAAGCTCCGCCTCCCGGGTTCACGCCATTCTCCTGCCTCAGCCTCCCGAGTAGCTGGGACTACAGGCGCCAGCCACCTCGCCCGGCTAGCTTTTGTATTTTTTAGTAGAGACGGGGTTTCACCGTGTTAGCCAGGATGGTCTCGAACTCCTGACCTTGTGATCCGCCCGTCTCGGCCTCCCAAAGTGCTGGGATTACAGGCTTGAGCCACCGCGCCCGGCC
>NW_016905341.1:0-294 GCF_001698545.2 Rhinopithecus bieti | reverse complement strand
GGAGGGTTGGAATACTGTGGTGGACGCCCATAGGGTCTCCGCATGTTACAGTGGGAACCTTCACCTGCAGTAGGGCCGGCGTTGCTGGGCCTGGCCTTCGGGAGCACTCTCCCATCGCTCGTTCTTTTCCCCACTCTCACTATTCTGGTAATTTAGCTGGTAATTGCGTGGAGGACCCCTACGACGTGGATAGCGTCTATAATGGTTAGGGTCTGCTGCATATTTACTGCCTTGAACTGGAACACCACCAGGACCTGTAACATTTGCTGCCTCCGCACCCTTTTCTCCTTCAAC
>NW_016905340.1:0-636 GCF_001698545.2 Rhinopithecus bieti | reverse complement strand
CACAGACTGGCAAGTTGGATAAAGAGTAAAGACCCATCAGTGTGCTGTATTCAGGAAATCCATCTTATGTGCACAGACACACATAGGCTCAAAATGAAGCGATGGAGGAAGATTTACTAGGAAAATGGAAAACAAAAAAAGGCAGGGGTTGCAATTCTAGTTTCCGATAAAACACACTTTAAACTAACAGAAATCAAAAGAGACAAAGAAGGCCATTACATAATGGTAAAGGGATCAATTCAACAAGAAGAGCTAACTATCCTAAATATATATGCACCCAATACAGTAGGACCCACATTTTAAAGTAAGTCCTTAGACACCTACAAAAGACTTAGACTCCCACACAATAATAATGGGAGACTTTAACACCCCACTGTCAACATTAGACAGATCAACGAGACAGAAAGTTAACAAGGATATCCAGGAATTGCACTCAACTCTGCACCAAGCAGACCTAATAGACATCTACAGAACTCTCCACCCCAAATCAACATAATATGCATTCTTCTCAGCACCACATCGCACCTATTCCAATATTGACCACATAGTTGGTAGTAAAGCACTCCTCAGCAAATGTAAAACAGAAATTTTAACCAACTGTCTCTCAGACCACAGTGCAATCAAACTAGAACTCAG
>NW_016905339.1:0-720 GCF_001698545.2 Rhinopithecus bieti | reverse complement strand
ACCAAAACAGCATGGTACTGGTACCAAAGCAGATATAAAGACCAATGGAACACAACAGAGGCCTCAGAGATAATGCCCCACATCTACATCCATCTTATGTTTGATGCACCTGACAAAAGCCAGCAATGGGGAAAGGATTCCCTATTTAATAAATGGTGTTGGGAAAACTGGCTAGCCATATGCAGAAAGCAGAAACTGGACCCCTTCCTTATACCTTGTATAAAATTAACTCAAGATGCATTAAATTAAATGTAAGTCCTAAAACATAAAACCCTAGAAGAAAACCTAGGCAATACCATTCAGGACATAGGCATGGCCAAAGACTTCATCACTAAAACACCAAAAGCAATGGCAACAAAAGCCAAAATTGACAAACGGGATCTAATTAAACCAAAGAGCTTCTGCACAGCAAAAGAAACTATCATCAGAGTGAACAGGCAACCTACAGAATGGGAGAAAAGTTTTGCAATCTATCCATCTGACAAAGGGCTAATATCCAGAATCTACAAAGAACTTAAACAAATTTACAAGAAAAAAAAAAAAAAACCCATCAGAAAGTGGTTGAAGGATATGAACAAACACTTCTCAAAAGAAGACATTTATGCAACCAACAAACACATGAAGAGAAGCTCATCATCACTGGTCATTAGAGAAATGCAAATCAAATCCACACCCATTAGAATAGCAATCATTAAAAAGTCAAGAAACAACAGATGCTGG
>NW_016905338.1:0-1742 GCF_001698545.2 Rhinopithecus bieti | reverse complement strand
TGAGCACATGCACACAACACCCTGGAGTACTTGCCCTGTGGAGTACTGATCAGCACATGCACACAACCCCTTGGAGTACTCAGCCTGCAGTGTACCGATGGGCACATGCACATGGGAAAGAGAGGGAAAGAACCATCTGAAAGGATGAAAGGACGTGCCTTTCATCAACAGTGCCTGCTGACAGCATAGGACCCCACCTCATGCACTGACTCTGGGTGCAGAAGAAAGCAGAGACCAGTTTCCTGACCTGGCTTTGCTACTACCTCATCAGTGGCCCTGGGCAAGACACCAACCCCGGTCTCCATTTCCTCATGTGGGAAGCATGGGCTTGGTCTGGGAGACTTCCAAAGCCTGTTTCCCTCTGCAGGTCATCAACATAGAGTAGCAGTCTATTCCCGGATTGGGTTTGATGCCACTGTTTCTTGTGTGGAGAACTGAACTCTGCATCCACAGAGCTGCCTGGATTCACTGCATCAGTGCTCAAAATGGTCATTGGTCCTAAGGCTCTGCTGCTGAATGGACATGCCACAACACGGTGACTCAGTGCCTGGTGACCACCTCCCTTCACAGGCAAAACCCTGCCTTGAGGAGATACCTCAAGGAGTCTGTGGAAAAGCACGCAACAGTTTAAAAGAATGTCCCCTGTAGCAAGCTCTCCATTCTCCAATATATATGGATGTTGAAAAGCGGGTTGCCGAGCAACATTGAGTGACAATGTTGATGTTTGAGAAAGATGCAAAGATTATGTATTTATATTTAATATATGTATATATAAAACATGTAGGCATAAAATGCATTGAAAAGAGGTCCACCTCCCAGAGCGCTGCCAAGCATTCCTTTCAAAACATAAGTCATCTCATGCCACTCCTCACTTCCAACCCTGCACAGGCTCCCAGCTCACTGGGAACCAAATACACAGTCTCTGATCCTCTCGCCAGCTACTCTCCACCTGACTGTGCTGCCCACTGTCCCTCCCTCCCTCTGTGTGTGCAGCCACCTGCCTCCCAGTGCCCCATGAGCAGGCTGTGCCTGTCCCTGCCTTGGCGCCTGTACCTGGTGGCCCCTGGCCAGGTGTCTGCCCACGCCCTCACTCCAGGCAGGCATGGCTGACCATTCTGTCTGAAGTAACACTTCTTCCCCAGCAGCTTCTCTCTCTTACCTCACTTTACTTTTCAATAGAGCACAAATCATCATTTAACGAATTTTAATCTCATCTGCATGCTTGCTTTTAGTTTTAGTCTATAAACCCTTTGAGTTTTATAAAATGTCATATCCCTAGGACACAGAGTAATGGCAGCACAGAGTAGGTCCTACCTAGACATTTATTAAATGAATAAATAAATATAATATAGTAAACCACACCTGATGGATGCTTCATGGGGCTATTCTGGAAGGTGGTTAAGGGAAATCCTATCTTTATCTCTACAGTCTAAACTGTCTACGGTGAGAAGGTTATAATGGATTGCTTGTGAAATTAATACACATTTTGGAAAAGACCTCTGCACTGGGGTAACTGGGAACTGCAGGTGGGGCAGGGAGAGAAGCACAGAAAGACTGTTCCAGCCGGGCACGATGGCTCACGCCTGTAATCCCAGCACTTTGGGAGGCCGAGGTGAGCAGATCACGAGGTCAGGAGATTGAGACCATCCTGGCTAACATGGTGAAACCCCATCACTACTAAAAGTACAAAAAATTAGCCAGACGTGGTGGTGGGCGCCTGTAGTCCCAGCTACTCTGGAGGC
>NW_016905337.1:0-429 GCF_001698545.2 Rhinopithecus bieti | reverse complement strand
GTAATAATATATAATTACTATTATATAATAGTACACATATGTGAAATTATTACACATATATGGGGCATTGTGAAAGACAGATGCTGGATATCACAATATATCAAAATTTGTAGGGCATAGCTAATATAGTAGTAAAATGGAAAATTACATCACCAAATTTCCAACTCAGTAAAAAAAGAAAGTTCTCAAATAATGACTTCAGCAAACCACTGCTCAGTGAAATAAAAGAGGACACTAACAAATGGAAGAACATACCATGCTCATGGATAGGAAGAATCAATATCGTGAAAGTAGCCATACTGCCCAAGGTTATTTATAGATTCAATGCCATCCCCATCAAGCTACCAATGAGTTTCTTCACAGAGTTAGAAAAAACTACTTTAAAGTTCATATGCAACCAAAAAAGAGCCCGCTTTGCCAAGACATTCC
>NW_016905336.1:0-638 GCF_001698545.2 Rhinopithecus bieti | reverse complement strand
TGTAGGTCTCTATGGATTTACTTTATGAATCTGGGTGCTCCTGTATTGGGTGGATACATATTTAGGATAGTTATCTCTTCTTGTTGAATCGATCCCTTTACTATTATGTAATGGTTTATCTTTCTCACTTTTGATCTTTGCTGGTTTAAAGTCTGTTTTATCAGAGACTAGGATTGCAACCCCTGCCTTTTTTTGTTTTCCACTTCCTTGCTCGATCTTCCTCCATCCCTTTATTTTGAGCCTATGTGTGTCTCTGCACGTAAGATGGATCTCCTGAAAACAGCACACAGATGGGTCTTGACTCTTTATCCAATTTGCCAGTGTGTGTCTTTTAATTGGAGCATTTAGCCCATTTACATTTAAGGTTAATATTGTTATGTGTGAATCTGATCCTGTCATTATGATGTTAGCTGGTTATTTTGCTCATTAGCTGATGCAGTTTCTTCCTAGCATCAATGGTCTTTACAATTTGGTGTGTATTTACAGTGGTTGCTACTGGTTGTTCCTTTCCATGAATAGTGCTTCCTTCAGGAGCTCTTGTAGGCAGGCCTGGTGGTTACAAAATCTCTCAGCATTTCCTTGTTTATAAAGGATTTCATTTCTCCTTCATTATGAAGCTTACTTTGGCTGGATATGAA
>NW_016905335.1:0-638 GCF_001698545.2 Rhinopithecus bieti | reverse complement strand
AGAAGAATTTATATTCTGTTGACTTGGGGTGGAGAGTTCTGTAGATGTCTATCAGGTCTTGGTGCAGAGCTCAGTTCAAGTCCTGGAAATCCTTGTTAACCTTCTGTCTCATCAATCTAATATTGACAATGGGGTGTTAAAGTCTCCCATTATTATTGTGTGGGAGTCTAAGTCTCTTTATAGGTATCTAAGGACTTGCTTTATGAATCTGGGTGCTCCTGTATTGGGTGCATATATATTTAGGAGGGTTAGCTCTTCTTGTTGAATTGATCCCTTTATCATTATGTAATGGCTTTGTCTCTTTCGATCTTTGTTGGTTTAAAGTCTGTTTTATCAGAGACTAGAATTGCAATCCCAGCTTTTGATTTTCTTTCCATTTGCTTGGTAGATCTTCTTCCATCCCTTAATTTTGAGCCTATGTGTGTCTCTGCACGTGAGATGGGTCTACTGAATACAGCACACTGATGGGTCTTGACTCTTTATCCAATTTGCCAGACTGTGTCTTTTAATTGGGGCATTTAGCCCATTTACATGTAAGGTTAATGTTGTTATGTGTGAATTTTGTCCTCGCATTATGTCAGCTGGTTATTTTGCCCATTAGTTGAAGAAGTTTCTTCCTAGCATTGATGATCTTTACA
>NW_016905334.1:0-360 GCF_001698545.2 Rhinopithecus bieti | reverse complement strand
CGCATCACAAATCAAAACCACAATGAGATACCATCTCACACCAGTTAGAATGGCAATCATTAAGAAGTCAGGAAACAACAGGTGTTGGAGAGGATGTGGAGAAATAGGAACACTTTTACACTGTTGGTGGGTTTGTAAACTAGTTCAACCATTATGGAAAACAGTATGGCAATTCCTCAAGGATCTAGAACTAGATGTACCATATGACCCAGCCATCCCACTACTGGGTATATACCCAAAGGATTATAAATTATTCTATTACAAAGACACATGCACACGTATGTTTATTGCGGCACTATTCACAATAGCAAAGACTTGGAATCAACCCAAATGTCCATCTGTGACAGACTGGATTAAGAA
>NW_016905333.1:0-226 GCF_001698545.2 Rhinopithecus bieti | reverse complement strand
TTATACACTTATATATTAAGATCTGAAAGGCAAACATTCAGCAGAATAGCTGTTCGTGAACACAGTTTTAGGGTAATAACCCATAAAATTTTAGTATAAATAAGCAAAGATCAAACTTATTACTCTAATTTTCTCAGATCCAGAATATTAAGAACTTACATATGCATCTTGGTGGCTCTGACCACTCTCCATTACTACAAGTTACATATTGAGAACCCTGAAATTT
>NW_016905332.1:0-360 GCF_001698545.2 Rhinopithecus bieti | reverse complement strand
ACTGAAGTTGCTTATCAGTGTAAGGAGATTTTGGGCTGAGATGATGGGATTTTCCAAATATACAATCATGTCATCTGCAAACAGACAATTTGACTTTCTCTCTTACTAATTGAATATCCTTTATTTCTTTGTTTTACCTGATTGCCCTGGCCAGAACTTCCAACACTATGTTGAATAGGAGTGGTGAGAGAGGGCATTCTTGTCTTGTGCCAGTTTTCAAAGGGAATGCTTCCAGTTTTTGGCCATTCAGTATGATATTGGATGTGGGTTTGTCATAAATAGCTCTTATTATTTTGAGATACCTTCCATCAATACCTAGTTTATGGAGAGTTTTCAGCATGAAGGGCTGTTGAAGTTTGT
>NW_016905331.1:0-719 GCF_001698545.2 Rhinopithecus bieti | reverse complement strand
TTGTGCAAAACATACTGTTGCTATGATGTAACTGCATTTGACCTAACCACTGCGAAAATTCATTCCGCTGTAATGTTTTCACAATATTTAAAGCAGAAGCACGTCAGTTAGGATTTTCTTCTGCATAAGGTTTTTTTGTAGTGTAATGTCTTAATCATAGTCTACCATCAAATATTTTAGGAGTATCTTTAATGTTTAGATAGTATATTAGCAGCATGCAATAATTACATCATAAGTTCTCAAGCAGAGGCAGTCTATTGCAAGGACCTTCTTTGCTGCCAGTTATCATAGGCTGTTTTAAGTTAGAAAACTGAATAGCAACACTGAATACTGTAGAAATGCACTTTGCTCAGTAATACTTGAGTTGTTGCAATATTTGATTATCCATTTGGTTGTTACAGAAAATTCTTAACTGTAATTGATGGTTGTTGCCGTAATAGTATATTGCCTGTATTTCTACCTCTAGTAATGGGCTTTATGTGCTAGATTTTAATATCCTTGAGCCTGGGCAAGTGCACAAGTCTTTTAAAAGAAACATGGTTTACTTGCACAAAACTGATCAGTTTTGAGAGATCGTTAATGCCCTTGAAGTGGTTTTGTGGGTGTGAAACAAATGGTGAGAATTTGAATTGGTCCCTCCTATTATAGTATTGAAATTAAGTCTACTTAATTTATCAAGTCATGTTCATGCCCTGATTTTATATACTTGTATCTATCAA
>NW_016905330.1:0-721 GCF_001698545.2 Rhinopithecus bieti | reverse complement strand
ATACCATATCTTTTCCACCCTTTCAAAAAATATCCCTATACCATTACATTTGAAGTGAGTTTCTTGTAGACAGGATATAATTGGATTGTGTTTTTTTAACCTATTCTGCCATCTCTGTCTTTCCAATGGTGTGTTTAGGCGATTTACTGTTAATGTAGTTATTAATATCTTAGGGCTTAAGTCTACCATTTTATTTAAACAGCATGTTTTCTGTTTGTTCCCTCTATTTTTTTTTATACTTTAAGTTCTGGGAGACATGTGCAGAATGTGCAGGTTTGTGACATAGGTATACACGTGCCATGGTGGTTGCTGTACCCAGCAACCCATCATCTACATTAGGTATTTCTCCTAATGCTCTCCCTCCCCTAGGCCCCAACCCTAAAGAGGCCCCAGTGTGTGATGTTCCTGTCCCTGTGTCCATGTGTTCTCATTGTTCAACTCCCACTTATGACTGAGAACATGCAGTGTTTGCTTTTCTGTTCCTGTGTTAGTTTTCTGAGAATGATGATTTCCAGCTTCATCCATGTCCCTGCAAAGGACATAAACTCATCCTTTTTTATGGCTGCATAGTATTCCATGGTGTATATGTGCCACATTTTCTTTATCCAGTCTGTCATTGATGGGCATTTGCATTGGTTCCAAGACTTTGCTATTGTGAATAGTGCTGCAGTAAACATCAATAAACATATGTGTGCATGTGTCTTTATAGTAGAATGGTTTA
>NW_016905329.1:0-637 GCF_001698545.2 Rhinopithecus bieti | reverse complement strand
GAAGTTCGAACCCACTGCAAAGAAGCTAAAACCTTGAGAAAAGATTTGACGAATGGCTAACTAGGAAAACCAATGTAATGAAATCCTTAAATGACCTGATAGAGCTGAAAACCATGGCACGAGAACTACGTGACAAATGCACAAGCTTCAGTAAACAACTTGATCAACTGGAAGAAAGGGTATCAGTGATTGAAGATCAAATGAATGAAATGAAGTGAGAAGAGAAGTTTAGAGAAAAAAGAGTAAAAGGAAGCAAACAAAGCCTCCAAGAAACATGGGACTGTGTGAAAAGAACAAATCTACGTCTGACTGGTGTACCTGAAAGTGATGGGGAGAATGGAACCAAGTTGGAAAACACTCTGCAGGATATTATCCAGGAGAATGTCGCCAACCTAGCAAAGCAGGCCAACATTCAAATTCATGAAATACAGAGAATGCCACAAAGATACTCCTCGAGAAGAGTAACTCCAAGACACATAATTGTCAGATTCACCAAAGTTGAAATGAAGGAAAAAATGTTAAGGGCAGCCAGAGAGAAAGTCGGGTTACACACAAAGGGAAGTCCATCAGACTAACAGCGGATCTCTCGGTAGAAACTCTACAAGCCAGAAGAGACTGGGAGCCAATATTCAACATT
>NW_016905328.1:0-506 GCF_001698545.2 Rhinopithecus bieti | reverse complement strand
CAAATCATGAATGGACTCCCATTCACAATTGCTACAAAGAGAATAAAATACCTAGAAATTCAACTTACAAGTGATGTGAAGGACCTCTTCAAGGAGAACTGCAAACCACTGCTCAAGGAAATAACAGAGGACACAAATAAATGGAAAAACATTCCATGCTTATGAATAGGAAGAATCAATATCATGAAAATGGTCATACTGCCCAAAGTAATTTATAGATTCAATGCTATCCCCATTAAGCTACCATTGACTTTCTTCACAGAATTAGAAAAAACTACTTTAAATTTCATATGGAACCACAAAAGAACCCATATAGCCAAGACAATCCTAAGCAAAAGAACAAAGCTGGAGGCATCATGCTACCTGACTTCAAACTGTACTACAAGGCTACAGTAACCAAAACAGCATGGTAAATGTACAAAACAGATACATAGACCAATGGAACAGAACAGAGGCCTTAAATAATGCCACACATCTACAACCATCTGATCTTTGACAAACTTGAC
>NW_016905327.1:0-428 GCF_001698545.2 Rhinopithecus bieti | reverse complement strand
GGTGCCCGCCACGGCCCCTCCTGCAGTTGGAAGGACTTGACTTGGTGTTAAAACATAATCAGAAGGCAGAGGCCACAGTCTACACGTTCCCCAAGCAGCCACCCATAGGCACCCGCCAAAACTCAAGCTGTCTTCATGTCCCCACACCCTGGCTCCAGACACCAGCAAAATGCACAAGGGGCCTTGGACGTCCCTGTGAGCATGACCCAGAGAAAAGGAGCCAACCAGCGGTCCCCAAGTTAGCCTGCAAAGCTCTGCAGCCCTGACGAGAATGCGGAGGGGTGACTGCCCGTGAGGTGACAGACGCCGCACTTGCTCCTCTCTGCTTTCCGGGCCACGCGGTGGCTGCGGCCAGGTGGCATCACCCACTCGGCTGGAAGTCTCCCACCGCGGTCGGCCCTTTCTGCCTGTGGGATGGTGCGAGTTGA
>NW_016905326.1:0-430 GCF_001698545.2 Rhinopithecus bieti | reverse complement strand
AAGGTGGGAAGATCACTTGAGCCTAGGAGTTCAAGACTGGTCTGAGTCACACAATGAGACCCCATCTCTATTTTAGAAAGAAAAAAACAAAAAAACAAATTTGGGGCAACCATCTCCTTCCACACCCCAGTGAGAAGAGGACTAGGGCTTGGTCAGTCTGCTGCTGTCATTGCTGCTCACTGCCACAAGGTGTCACTGTTGAACACCAATGTGGTGCAGTCTGGCACTGATGGCTGCTGAGCTCTGCGGGTACAGTGATGCCACACCCCTACAGAGATGCACCGTACCAGGACTCCAAGATCATGGCTCTTATTGTTCTGGTTTTGCAGTTCCCATACTCTGCCACCACCTGTTCTAGCATCTGGGAGCGCCATACCAGAGCCATTTCTGGTGTCATTGTCATAGTGACAGAACTATGTCCTTCATCTGT
>NW_016905325.1:0-636 GCF_001698545.2 Rhinopithecus bieti | reverse complement strand
ACAGGCTTTAAAAGGCCATGTTGTAGCATGCAAGTGATAACAGGCTTTAATCCTTTTAAAGCGGCTGCAGGATGGGATATTGGCGTTGAGCGAGGTAAGGGTGATTAGGGTTTAATGAGATAGTAAGGGGTGCATGATCAGTCGCCAAGGAGGGAGTAGAGGTATCTTATGCTTGTGGGTTAAGGTGGGGGGATATGAGGGGAGGATGTGAAGGTGGCTTTGAACTGGGGGAAAAGGCAGCAATGAGGTGTGGCTGTAGCCTAGGAATAGTCGGGGAAGGAGATAATTTAGTTAAAATGTCTTGACCTAATAAGGGAGCTGGGCAGGTGGGGATAACTAAAAGGAGTGCATAAAAGAATGTTGTCCAAGTTGCCACCAGAGTTGGGGAGTTTTAAGAGGTTTAGCAGCCTGGCCGTCAATACCCACAACAGTTATGGAGGCAAGGGAAACAGGCCCTTGAAAAGAAGGTAGCCTCCATATTGATTAAGAAGGGGACGGACTTACCCTCCACTGTAAGAGTTACCCAAAGTGTCTGTGATGGTCCAGGAGGCTTCCGAGGCATTGTGGCAGCGTTGATCTTCAGCCGCTAAGCCGAGAAGATCTGGGAAGGAGTCAGTCAGAGAGCCCTGGGCCAGA
>NW_016905324.1:0-1103 GCF_001698545.2 Rhinopithecus bieti | reverse complement strand
AGTAAATGTAAAAAAGAGAATCAGAAGAAAACAGGAGAGACAGACAGCAGTGCACGGGGCAGGGCCCGTGCCGTTGCCCGGCCCCACCACCTGGCCTAAGAGCAGGAAAACGCAGGAAAAAAAAAAGTAAATTAAAGACTTAAGAAAAAAAGCCAATCTATTAGCAACAGCTCTTATAAAAAAAAAAAAATAGCAATGTGAGAAGAGGTGGTCGTGCATATAAAAGTGAAAAAAGTCAAGTTAGGCAAAGATTCAAGAGCCAGACAAGGCTAGAGAGAGATTAATGTGCGAGATGCAAAAGAAAGTACACTAGAAGGGTCAATGTTCAAAAGGCAATGAAGGCAATGGCCAAGGCCGCAAGACTAAGAGGCCATCGGCCAAGGGCTGCCTCACCTTGGAGGAACCAAATACTCATCTGATCAGGCTGACAGGAGCTGAAGAATGTAAAGACTAGGACAGACTAGGCACCTTCCCATTAGGCTCCCAGGAGCCCACGGTCACATGAGAAGTTAAAAGTAGCAAGATGCTGCTGTATCTGGATTCCAATTACTCACTGAAGGCTAAGCCACTAAATAGAGTTACAAAGGGACGCAGCGGGAGGAGAAGAGCCCCTCCTCTAAGAAACTTAAATAGGAAAAGAGCCATACCTTGTGAAAACTTGCTTACAGATTTTATAGAACTGTCCCATGCTGGAGGCTATCGATACATGCTAGTGCTTATTTGCACCTTTTCAAGTTAAGTTAAAGTTTTCCCCACCAGGACAGAAAAGTATAAGAAGTGACTAAAGTACTGTTAAAAGACATTATCCCCAGGTTTAGACTACCTCTAACTTTAAAGTCAGACAATAGGCCAGCATTTGTAGCTGAAACAGTGCAAGATTTAACAAGACTGTTAAAATAAAATAAAAGTTACACACAACTTATCGGCCACAAAGTTCAAGAAAAGGTAAAATGCATGACCTGGACGCTCGAGCAGCTACTAAAAAATAATATTGCCAGAAAATTAATTTAAGATAAAATCAGGTTTTGCCTACAGTCCTCCTCTGAGTCGGGTGCACCCCACCAAACAAACTAGGTATTTGCCCTATAAGATTTTGTTTGGTT
>NW_016905323.1:0-1108 GCF_001698545.2 Rhinopithecus bieti | reverse complement strand
AAGTGAAGGAGAAATAAAATCCTGTACAGACAAGCAAATGCTGAGGGGTTTTGTCATCACCAGGCCTGCCTTCAAGAGCTCCTGAAGGAAACACTAAATATGGAAAGGAACAACCAGTACCAGTCACTGCAAAACATGCCAAACTGTAAAGACCATTGATGGTAAGTAGAAACTAAATCAACTAACAGGCAAAATACCAGCTAACATCTTAATGACAAGACCAAACTCACACATAACAATATTAACCTTAAATGTAAATGGGCTAAATGCCTCAATTAAAAGATACAGACTGGCAAATTGGATAAAGAGTCAAGACCCATCAGTGTGCTTTTCAGGAGACCCATCTCATGTGCAGAGACCTATATAGGCTCAATATAAAGGGATGGAGGAAGATCTACCAAGCAGATGGAAAACAAAAAAGGGCTGCAATCCTAGTCTCTAATAAAACAGACTTTAAACCAACAAAGATCAAAAGAAACAAAGAAGGCCATTACATAATGATAAAGGGATCAATTCAACAAGAAGAGATAACTATCCTAAATATATATGCACCCAATACAGGAGCACCCAAATTCATAAAGCATGTTGTTAGAGACCTACAAAGACACTTAAGAGTCCCACACAATAATAATGGGAGACTTTAACACCCCACTGTCAACATTAGACCAACAAGACAGAAGGTGTTTAACAAGGATATCCAGGACTTGAATTCAGCTCTGCACCAAGCAGACCTAATAGACATCTACAGAACTCTCCACCCCAAATCAACACAATATACATTCTTCTCAGCACCACATCACACTTATTCCAAAATTGACCACATTTCCATAGTTGGAAGGAAAGCACTCCTCAGCAAATGTAAAAGAGCAGAAAACACAACAAACTGTCAGACCACAGTGCAATCAAATTAGAACTCAGGATTAAGAAACTCACTTAAAACTGCACAGCCACATGGAAACTGAACAACCTGCTCCTGAATGACTACTGGGTACATAACGAAATGAAAGTAGAAATAAAGATGTTCTTTGAAACCAATGAGAACAAAGACACAGCCATACCAGAATCTCTGGGACACATTTAAAGCAGTGTGTAGAGGGAAATTTATAGC
>NW_016905322.1:0-360 GCF_001698545.2 Rhinopithecus bieti | reverse complement strand
CTCAGTAGAATCTTTCCACATTCAATCCAAGCAGCGTAAGCCCCTCTTTCTTCCCTGGTAGGAGTGAGGGAGCTTCTTTCCAGAGGCTAAAATAATCACACCACCACATGGAAGGAAACAGCTCCCCACTGAAAATGTGTTTTCTTTTGTGCAGCTCTTTTCTTGATCTCTAGAAATCTTTCCCTTTGTTCCCCATCCAGATTCTATACACTGTTTCTCAAGACACACCCGCTCTTAGCATCCTTAGCAGGTGTAAGACAGAGGGGCACTACATTTCTGTCTTCTGACTAGCCCATGAATGCCAGTCATATGGTCCCCTTTGGGCAAGCTTGGGTGAGCGTTAAAGGAGAAACAGCCCTT
>NW_016905321.1:0-375 GCF_001698545.2 Rhinopithecus bieti | reverse complement strand
CCGTGGACCCTGAGGCTTTGGGGTACACTGTTTGAGAATGATTAGATTAAGCACTCTCTAGGTCCATGTGCTTCTAGGGACTTTGTCAGAAATCTGAGTAATTTCTTTTAATTAGAGAACTAGTTGGTGTCAAGTTCAGAAATATATATATATAGTGTGTATTTTATATATATATGTGTGTGTGTATTTGTGTGTGTGTGTGTGTGTGTATCCTATTGGTTCTGTTTCTCTGAAGAACCCTGGCTAATGGCTAACACAATAAGCATATACTAGATGACCTAGGTGACCTTCTTATAATTGAATTTGAACACATGATGTCTGGTTATAGTGACCCAGTTTGCCCAGGACTTTCCCAGTTTTAGCACTGCAAGTCCC
>NW_016905320.1:0-1043 GCF_001698545.2 Rhinopithecus bieti | reverse complement strand
ATTGGTCTATATCTCTGTTTTGGTACTAGTACCATGCTGTTTTGGTTATATGTAATCTTGTAGTATAGTTTGAAGTCAGGTAGCATGATGCCTCCAGCTTTGTTCTTTTGGCTTAGGATTGACTTGACAATGCAGGCTCTTTTGGTTCCATATGAACTTCAGTTTTTTCCAATTCTGTGAAGAAAGTCATTGGTAGCTTGTTGGGGATGGCATCGAATCTATAAATTAACTTGGGCAGTGTGGCCATTTTCATGATACTGATTCTTCCTATCCATGAGCATGGAAGGTTCTTCCATTTGCTTGTGTCCCCTTTCATTTCGTTGAGCAGTGGTTTGTAGTTCTCCTTGAAGAGGTCCTTCACATCCTTTGTAAGCTGGATTCCTAGGTATTTTATTCTCTTTGAAGCAATTGTGAATGGGAGTTCACTCACGACTTGGCTCTGTTTGTTTGTTATTGGTGTATAAGAATGCTTGTGATTTTGCACATTGATTTTGTACTGGTCATCAGATAAATGCAAATCAAAACCACAATGAGATACCATCTCACACCAGTTACAATGCCAGTCATTTAAAAGTCAGGAAACAGCAGGTGCTGGATAGGATGTGGAGAAATAGGAACACTTTTACACTGTTGGTGTGACTGTAAACTAGCTCAACCATTGTAGAAGACAGTGTGGCGATTCATCAAGTATCTGGAACTAGAAATACCATTTGACCCAGCCATCCCATTACTAGGTATATACCCAAAGGATTATAAATCATGCTTCTATAAAGACACATGCACACATATGCTTATTGTGGCACTATTCACAGTGGCAAAGATTTGGAACCAACCCAAATGTTCATCAATGATAGACTGGATTAAGAAAATGTGGCACATATACACCATGGAATACCATGCAGCCATAAAAAAGGATGAGTTCGTGTCCTTTGCAGGGACATGGATGCAGCTGGAAACCATCATTCTCAGCGAACTATTGCAAGGCCAAAAAACCAAACACCACATTTTCTCACTCATAGGTGGGAACTGAACAATGAGAACAC
>NW_016905319.1:0-1106 GCF_001698545.2 Rhinopithecus bieti | reverse complement strand
CCACATCCTCTCCAGCATCTGTTGTTTCCTGACTTTGTAATGATCGTTATTCTAACTGGTGCGAGATAGTATCTCACTGTGGTTTTGATTTGCATTTCTCTAATGACCAGTGATGATGAGCATTTTTTCATGTATTTGTTGGTCACATAAATGTCTTCTTTTGAGAAGTGTCTGTTCATATCCTTTGCCCACTTTCTCATGGGGTTGTTTTTTTCTTGTAAATTTGTTTAAGTTCTTTGTAGATTCTGGATATTAGCCCATTGTCAGATGGATAGATTGCAGAAATTTTCTCCCATTCTGTAGGTTGCCTGTTCACTCTGATGATAGTTTCTTTTGCTGTGCAGAAGTTCTTTAGTTTAATTAGATTCCATTTGTCTATTTTGGCTTTTGTTGCCATTGCTTTTGGTGTTTTAGTCATGAAGTATTTGCCCATGCCTATGTCCTGAAAGGTATTACCTAAGTTTTCTTCTGGGGTTTTATGGTTTTAGGTCTTTTGTGTAAGTCTTTAATCCATCTTAATTTTGTATAAGGTGTAAGGAAGGGATCCAGCTTCAGCTTTCTGCACATGGCTAACCAGTTTTCCCAGCACCATTTATTAAATAGGGAGTCTTCTTCCCATTGCTTGTTTTGTCAGGTTTGTCAAAGATCAGGTGATTATAGATATGTGGTGTTATTTCTGAGACCTCTATTCTGTTCCACTGGTCTATATCTCTGTTTTGGTACAAGTACCATGGTGTTTTATTACTGTAGCCTTGTAGTACAGTTTGAAGTCAGATAGTGTAATGCCTCCAGCTTTAGTTTTTTCCAATTCTGTGAAAAAAGTCAATGGTAGCTTGATGGGGATAACATTGAATCTATAAATTACTTTGGGCAGCATGGCCATTTTCATGATATTGAGTCTTCCTATCCATGAGCATGGAATGTTTTCCATTTGTTTGTGTCCTCTCTTATTTCCTTGAGCAGTGGTTTGTAGTTCTCCTTGAAGAGGTCCTTCACATCCCTTGTAAGTTTGATTTCTAGGTATTTTATTATCTTTGTAGCAGTTGTGAATTGGAGTTCACTCGTGATTTGGCTCTCTGTTTATCTGTTATTGGTATATAGGAATG
>NW_016905318.1:0-636 GCF_001698545.2 Rhinopithecus bieti | reverse complement strand
GACTCCCCGTCCCCAGGATGTCAACCTCAGCCCCTCAAGGCCATACCTGGACCCAACGGGTGAAGAAGGAGGATGAGGAGGAGGACCCGCTGGACCAGCTGATCTCCCGCTCTGGCTGTGCTGCCTCCCACTTTGCAGTGCAGGAGTGCATGGCCCAGCACCAGGACTGGCGGCAATGCCAGCCACAGGTGCAGGCGTTCAAGGATTGCATGAGTGAACAGCAGTCGAGGCGGCGAGAGGAGCTGCAGAGGAGGAAAGAACAAGCCAGTGCCCACCACTGAGACCTCAAACCACCTATCCCCAGTAGATGGCCCTGCCAAGATCAGCACCCAGCAAGATTATAGAGGAAGAAATCCTAAATGCTGGGTGTGGGAGGTATAAAACCTGGGGATAGTTTTGGATCTGGAGTTGAGAGCCATGGGTTTGGACGTGACTGGCACAAACAGCTGTCATATGTTCATGGTCAGATCTCACACATCCTCAGCTGTCTTGTTCCACCAGTATTTGCCAGGAAAACAAAGAATGTGATAAGGGATGCTCCCCACCCCACATCTTGGGTCAGTGTGCCAAGTACTGAGATGATTTTAGGGACATTTTATTTTAAATTAAATTCACAATCTAATGGTAAATTGGTTA
>NW_016905317.1:0-360 GCF_001698545.2 Rhinopithecus bieti | reverse complement strand
GGTAATAACAAACTTCTCTGAGCTAAAAGAGGATGTTCGAACCCATCACAAAGAAGCTAAAACCTTGAAAAAAGATTAGACGAATGGCTAACTAGAATAAACAGTGTGCAGAAGACCTTAAATGACCTGATGGAGCTGAAAACCATGGCACAAGAACTACATGATGCATGCACAAGCTTCAGTAGCCGATTTGATCAAGTGGAAGAAAGGATATCAGTGATTGAAGATTAAGTGAATGAAATGAAGCAAGAGAAGTGTAGAGAAAAAAGAGTAAGAAGAAATGAACAAAGCCTCCAAGAAATATGGGACTATGTGAAAAGACCAAATCTATGTCTGATTGGTGGACCTGAAAGTGATGGG
>NW_016905316.1:0-360 GCF_001698545.2 Rhinopithecus bieti | reverse complement strand
TATAACTCCCAATGCCATCCCTCCCCCCTCCCCATATTAGGCCCCAGTGTGTGATGTTCCCCTTCCCATGTACAAATGATCTCATTGTTCAATTCCCACCTATGAGTGAGAACATGTGGTGTTTGGTTTTCTGTTCTTGCGATAGTTTGCTGAGAATGATGGTTTCCAGCTGCATCCATGTCCCTAACAAAGGACATGAACTCATCCGTTTTATGGCTGCATAGCGTTCCATGGTGTATATGTGCCACCTTTTCTTAATCCAGTCTGTCACTGATGGACATTTGGATTCATTCCAAGTCTTTGCTATTGTGAATAGTGCCACAATAAACATACGTGTGCATGTGTCTTTATAGCAGCATT
>NW_016905315.1:0-510 GCF_001698545.2 Rhinopithecus bieti | reverse complement strand
GGTTGGAGCAGAAAGAAATGTGCTTATCTTTGACCTGGGAGGTGGCACTTTCGATGTGTCAATCCTCACTATTGAGGATGGAATCTTTGAGGTCAAGTCTACAGCTGGAGACACCCACTTGGGTGGAGAAGATTTTGACAACCGAATGGTCAACCATTTTATTGCAGAGTTCAAGCGCAAGCATAAGAAGGACATCAGCGAGAACAAGAGAGCTGTAAGACGCCTCCGTACTGCTTGTGAACGTGCTAAGCGTACGCTCTCTTCCAGCACCCAGGCCAGTATTGAGATCGATTCTCTCTATGAAGGAATCGACTTCTATACCTCCATTACCCGTGCCCGATTTGAAGAATTGAATGCTGACCTGTTTCGTGGCACCCTGGACCCAGTAGAGAAAGCCCTTCGAGATGCCAAACTAGACAAGTCACAGATTCATGATATTGTCCTGGTTGGTGGTTCTACTCGTATCCCCAAGATTCAGAAGCTTCTCCAAGATTTCTTCAACGGAAAAGA
>NW_016905314.1:0-295 GCF_001698545.2 Rhinopithecus bieti | reverse complement strand
TTGGTGGGGTTGTAAACTGGTTCAACCATTGTGGAAAACAGTATGGCAATTCCTCAAGGATCTAGAACTAGAAGTACCATATGACCCAGCCATCCCACTACTGGGTATATACCCAAAGGATTATAAATCATGCTGCTATAAAGACACATGCACACGTATGTTTATTGCGGCACTATTCACAATAGCAAAGACTTGGAATCAACCCAAATGTCCATCAGTGACAGACTGGATTAAGAAAATGTGGCACATATACACCATGGAATACTATGCAGCCATAAAAAAGGATGAGTTTGCA
>NW_016905313.1:0-360 GCF_001698545.2 Rhinopithecus bieti | reverse complement strand
CCAGCACCATTTATTGAATAGGGATCCTTTCCCCATTGCTTGTTTTTGTCAGGTTTGTCAGTGATCAGATGGTTGTAGATGTGTGGCATTATTTCTGAGGGCTCTGTTCGGTTCCATTGGTCTATATCTCTGTTTTGGTACCAGTACCATGCTGTTTTGGTTACTGTAGCCTTGTAATATAGTTTGAAGTCAGGTAGCATGATGCCTCCAGCTGTGTTCTTTTGGCTTAGGATTGTCTTGGCAGTGTGGGCTCTTTTTTGGTTCCATATGAACTTTAAAGTAGTTTTCCAAATCTATGAAGAGAGTTGTTGTTAGCTTGATGGGGATGGCATTAAATCTATAAAGGTAAATCTAATTACC
>NW_016905312.1:0-1045 GCF_001698545.2 Rhinopithecus bieti | reverse complement strand
CCAGCAAGACAGGACAACATTCAAATTCAGGAAATACAGAGAACATCACAAAGATACTCCACGAGAAGAGCAACCCCAAGATATATAATTGACAGATTCACCAAGATTTAAATGAAGGAAAAAAGGTTAAGGGCAATCTGAAAGAAAGGTCGGGTTACCCACAAAGAGAAGCCCATCAGACTAACAGCAGATCTCTCCGCAGAAACCTTACAAGCCAGAAGAGACAGGGCAATATTCAACATTCTAAAAGAAAAGAATTTTCAACCCAGAATTTCATATCCAGCCAAACTAAGCTTCATAAGCAAAATAGAAATAAAATCCTTTACAGATAAGCAAATGCTGAGAGATTTTGTCACCACCAAGACTGCCATACAAGAGCTCCTGAAGGCAGCACTAAATATGGAAAGGAAAAAATGGTACCAGCCACTGCAAAACCATACCAAGTTGTAAAGACCATCAACACTATGAAGAAATTGCATCAACTAACGGGCAAAATAACCAGCTAGCATCATAATGACAGGATCAAATTCACACATAACAATATTAACCTTAAATGTAAATGCGCTAAATGCCCCAATTAAAAGACACAGACTGGCAAATTGGATAAAGAGTCAATACCCATCGGTGTGCTATATTCAAGAGACCCATCTCATGTGCAAAGACACATATAGGCTCAAAATAAAGGAATGGAGGAAGATTTACCAAACAAATGGAAAGCAAAAAAAGCAGGGGTTGCAATCCTAGTCTCTGATAAAATAGATGATCAAAAGAAACAAAGAAGGGCATTACCTAACAGTAAAGGGATCAATGCAACAAGAAGAACTAACTATCCTAAATATATATGCACACAATACAGGAGCACCCAGGTTCATGAAGCAAATTCCTAGAGACTTACAAAGAAATTTAGACTCCTACACAATAATAGTGGGAGATTTTAATACCCAACTCAGTATTAGACAGATCAATGAGACAGAAAATTAACAAGGATATTCAGGACTTGAACTAAACTGTGGACCAAGTGGACCTAATAGACATCCACAGAACA
>NW_016905311.1:0-1078 GCF_001698545.2 Rhinopithecus bieti | reverse complement strand
TACTAGCAAATTGAATCCAGCAGCACATCATAAAACTTAATCCACCACGATCAAGTCGGCTTCATCCCTGGGATGTAATGCTGGTTCAACATATACAAATCAATAAACGTAATCTATCACATAAACAGAGCCAAAACAAAACCACATGATTATTTCAATAGATGCAGAAAAGGCCTTGGACAAAATTTGACATCTCTTCAGGTTTAAAACTCTCAATAAAATGGATATTGATGAAACATATCTCAAAACAATAAATGCTATTTATGACAAACCCACAGCCAATATCACTGAATGGGCAAAAGCTGGAAACATTGCCTTTGAAAACTGGTACAAGACAAGGATTCCCTCTCTCACTACTCCTATTCAACATAGTATTGGATGTTCTGGCCAGGGCAATCAGGCAAGAGAAAGAAATAAAGGGCACTCAAACAGGGAAGAGAGGAAGTCAAACTACTGTGTCTGTTTGCAGACAACACGATTTTATATTAGAAAACCCCATCATCTCAGCCCAAAACTCATTAAACTGATAAGCAACTTTAGCAAAATCTCAGGATACAAAATCAATGTCCAAAATCACAAAGCATTCCTTTACACCAAAATAACCAAGCAGAGAATCAAATAAATCATGAATGAGGGGGGGCGGAGCAAGATGGCCAAATAGGAACAGCTCCAGTTTCCAACTCCCAGTGCGAGTGACACAGAAGACCGGTGATTTCTGCATTTTCAACTGAGGTACTGGGGTCATCTCACTGGGGAGTGCCGGACAATCAGTGCTAGTCAGCTGCTGCATCCTGACCAGCGAGAGCTGAAGCAGGGCGAGGCATCGCCTCACCTGGGAAGCGCAAGGGGTAAGGGAATCCCTTTTCCTAGCCAGGGGAACTGAGACACACAACACCTGGAAAATCGGGTAACTCCCACCCCAATACTGCACTTTAAGCAAACGGGCACACCAGGAGAATATATCCCACACCTGGCCGGGAGGGTCCCACGCCCACGGAGCCTCCCTCATTGCTAACACAGCAGTCTGCCGCGATCTCACCGCAAGGCAGCAGCCAGGCTAGGGGAGGGGCGCCCGCCA
>NW_016905310.1:0-637 GCF_001698545.2 Rhinopithecus bieti | reverse complement strand
TCACCCTTCCCTGCATATTTGGAGGATGAGGCTTGATTGAGGCTCAGGTACTGAGCTCCCCGAAGGTGCCTTGATGCTGGCACATGGAGAACCAGATGCCACTCCGATCATAAGGAAGACAGACCCAGGACTTCCATATGAATTGGATATGATCATCTGACGTGCCCCTAATAACTGATGGATCCCGCTGTTACCCCAAAGCTCCAGACCACACCGGGCCAGACACAGGCATTTCCTGTCCCCTGAAGAGCCACTGAACCCAGCACAAAAGAGATCTAGAGCTCTCCAAACCTATGGAATGGCAACCAAAACCATGCCCAGGTTTTGAGTTAAGCCTCATTAGTCTCCCTTCTCCCTCGACGGTGTAGAACTGTGCAGCACAGCACTAAGTGAATGAGAGCAGAAGCCTCAGGACAGAACTGAACCCACCAGCTTTAGCTGACAACACTGCCAGGGGTTCTATCCACCAATGGAATTTTCTCTTTGATCACTGAGTGAGGAGGCATGGGTGAGGGATGCAGAGTGCTGCTTGTCATGAGACATCAAGCTATCCAAGTCAATATCCTGTTAGTAGGGACAGGATGCTATAAAAGGCATAATAATCTCACCTGCCCCAGCTGGAAGCAATGATTCCATT
>NW_016905309.1:0-500 GCF_001698545.2 Rhinopithecus bieti | reverse complement strand
ACAGGGCAGAGGAAAACTTGACATTTACTATCGCCTGTGTTCCAGGCCTTAAGTCAGATACAAAGTTTAAGCTCTCAGTAACTGGTTTTTTGAGGAATGCAGTCATATAAATAATTGCAACATAAAATGGTAAATGCCCTATTAGACATCATTGTAGTTCTACTTGACATTTATATGGCTACTTGTTAATTTTCAAATCTTTTTTATATTCAGTTTTGCCTCTCTGATCCTGAATTCCATGAGGCAGTGATTAAGTAGACAAAAAACAACAACATCAACAACAACTTTGTAACCTTAATCACCTATCACTCTCTAACCACTAATTCCACCAGGTACACACCTTAATGATTTATGAAGAATTACAGTCAAATAAATGAGGTATCTAGAATTCCTCAGGCAACACAGGTTAAATTTTAAGCTCTTTTCCCATCTTCACAGAAGTTCTGAATGGCTTACTGCACCTCCATTTTGAAGCTGAGTACACGTACATTAAACCCTTC
>NW_016905308.1:0-2077 GCF_001698545.2 Rhinopithecus bieti | reverse complement strand
AGGGCCTATTATGGGGAGGGAGGAGGTGGGAGGGATTGCATTGGGAGTTATACCTGATTAAAATGACAAGTTGATGGGTGCTGACAATTTGATGGGTGCAGCACACCAACATGGCACAAGTATACACATGTAACAAAACTGCAGGTTATGCACATGTACCCTAGAACTTAAAGTATAATAATAAAAAAAATTTATCTGATACCACCACAAAAAAAAAAAGACCACTGGACTCTATGAGTGTTAGTTATTGCTGGGAGAACATTAGGCATTAGGGTTTCTTGAGTATTGTTTCTGACTTCAACTTCTCACAGACCCATCTGCACTGTAATCAATCATAAGTCACTCCTATGAGGCCAATGATCTCTCCTTAATGCCTCAGATGGGCTTCCCACATTTGTGCCTTAACAGAAATGATATATCTATGTCCTGAGTATGGAGAGAGTTAACTAAAATGCTTACCTGAAGTGTTTCTTCTTTTACTGAAGATAGAAGAGCCCAATGCAATATAATCACCACAAATACATTTGAAAACATGCCAAATAATTCATTTATATATATTTCCTAGATAGTGGATGCTTCCACTTCTACAGTGATCACCAAAAGGGCATTAAGATAAGCAATCTAGCATTCAAAATTTAAGATAAATTTATCTTAAATTTAATAAGATAAATTTAAATTTGTCTTTATACTACTAGAACATTAGATGTTGAAATACACATAAACTTCCACTGTATCTCACTGCAGTTTGATTTGCACTGTGTCTCATTTGTTGCAAGTTTCAAATAGAAAAGAAGAAGTGTCTTTATAGTAGAATGATTTCTAATCCTTTGGGTATATACACAGTAAGTGGATTGCTGGGTCCCATTATTTATTTACATTTGTTTGTAGTTGAATAAATCATCCTACTATAAAGACACATGCACACGTATGTTTATTGCAGCACTGTTCACAATAGCAAAGATTTGGAACTAATCCAAATGCCCATCAATGATAGACTGGATAAAGAATATGTGGCACATACACACGAGGTAATACTATGCAGCCATAAAAAAGAATGAGTTCATGTCCTTTGCAGGGACATGGATGAAGCTGGAAACCATCATTCTCAGCAAACTAGCACAGGTAGCAAACTGCCACAGGAACAGAAAACCAAACACCACATATTCTCACTCATAAGTGGGAGATGAACAATGAGAACACGTGGACACAGGGAGGGGAACATCACACACTGGGGCCTTTCGGGGTGGAGGGCTAGGGGAGGGATAGCATTAGGAGAAATACCTAACGTAGATGATGGGTTGATGTGTGCAGCAAATCACTATGGCACGTGTATACCTATGTAACATGTTCTGCACATGTATCCAAAACTTAAAAGTACAATTTTAGAAAAGGAAAAAAAAAGTGGAATGTGCTCAAGAGTAAACACTCCATAATTGATAGCTATTATGGGAAAGCAGTAAGCGTGGTGACTACAATTGTTTTGTTTGTTTGTTTGTTTGTTTTTATCCTTTATGTTCTAGGGTACATGTGCACAATGTGCAGGTTTGTTACACATGTATACATGTGCCATGTTGGTGTGCTGCAACGTGTGCCATGTTGGTGTGGTGTCCCCCCTTCCCCACACCACAACAGACCCCAGTGTGTGATGTTCCCCTTCCTGTGTCCAAGTGATCTCATTGTTCAGTTTCCACCTGTGAGTGAGAACATGTGGTGTTTGGTTTTCTGTTCTTGTGATAGTTTGCTGAGAATGATGGTTTTCAGCTGCATCCATGTCCCTACAAAGGACACAAACTCATCCTTTTTTATGGCTGCATAGTATTCCATGGTGTATATGTGCCACATTTTCTTAATCCAGCCTGTCATTGATGGACATTTGGGTTGGTTCCAAGTCTTTGCTATTGTGAATAGTGCCACAATAAACATACGTGTGCATGTGTCTTTAAAGCAGCATGATTTATACTCCTTTGGGTATATACCCAGTAATGGTATGGCTGGGTCAAATGGTATTTCTACTTTTACTTCCTTGAGGAATCGCCATACTGTTTTCCATAATGGTTGAACTAGTTTACAGTCCCAG
>NW_016905307.1:0-502 GCF_001698545.2 Rhinopithecus bieti | reverse complement strand
AAAGGGCAGAGGAAACCTTGACATTTACTATCGCCTGTGTTCCAGGCCTTATGTCAGATACAAAGTTTAAGCTCTCAGTAACTGGTTTTTTGAGGAATGCAGTCATATAAATAATTGCAATGTAAAATGGTAAATGCCCTATTAGACATCATTGTAGTTCTACTTGACATTTATATGGCTACTTGTTAATTTTCAAATCTTTTTTATATTCAGTTTTGCCTCTCTGATCCTGAATTCCATGAGGTAGTGATTAAGTAGACAAAAAACAACAACATCAACAACAACTTTGTAACCTTAATCACCTATCACTCTCTAACCACTAATTCGACCAGGTACACACCTTAATGATTTATGAAGAATTACAGTCAAATAAATGAAGGTATCTAGAATTCCTCAGACAACACAGGTTAAATTTTAAGCTCTTTTCCCATCTTCACAGAAGTTCTGAATGGCTTACTGCACCTCCATTTTGAAGTTGAGGTACACGTACATTAAATCCTTA
>NW_016905306.1:0-1046 GCF_001698545.2 Rhinopithecus bieti | reverse complement strand
TACCAGAATCTCTGGTACACATTTAAAGCAGTGTGCAGAGGGAAACTTATAGCACTAAATGTCCACAAGAGAAAGCAGGAAAGATCTAAAATTAACAACCTAACATCACAATTAAAATGACTAGAGAAGCAAGAGCAAACACATTCAAAAGCTAGCAGAAGGCAAGAAAGAGTAACTAAGATCAGAGCAGAGGGAAGAATCAAATAGATGCAACAAAAAATGGTAAACGGATATCACCACTGATGTCACAGAAATACAAACTACCATCAGAGAATACTATAAACACTTCTATGCAAATAGACCAGAAAACCTAGAAGAAATGGATAAATTCCTGGACACATACACTCTCCCAAGATGAAACTAGGGAGTTGAATACCTGAATAGGCCAACAACAGTCTCTGAAATTGAGGCAATAATTAATAGCCTACCAACCAAAAAAAGTCTAGCACCAGACAGATTCACAGTCGAATTCTAACAGACGTACAAGGAGGAGTTGGTACCATTCTTTTGAAACTATTCCAATCAATAGAAAAGAGGGAATCCGAGCAAGAAGGCCGAATAGGAACAGCTCCAGTCTCCAACTCCCAGTGCGAGCAACACAGAAGACCGGTGATTTCTGCATTTTCAACTGAGGTACTGGGGTCATCTCACTAGGGAGTGCCGGACAATCGGTGCTGGTCAGCTACTGCAGCCTGACCAGTGAGAGCTGAAACAGGGCGAGGCATCACCTCACCTGGAAACGCAAGGGGAAGGGAATCCGTTTACCTAGCCAGGGGAACTGAGACACACAATACCTGGAAAATCGGGTAACTCCCACCCCAATACTGCACTTTAAGCAAACAGGCACACCAGGAGAGTGTATCCCACACCTGGCCGGGAGGGTCCCACGCCCACGGAGCCTCCCTCACTGCTAACACAGCAGTCTGCAGCGATCTATCCACAGGGCAGCGGTGAGGCTGGGGAGGGGTGCCAGCCATTGCTGAGGCTTAAGTAGGTAAACAAAGCTGCTGGGAAGCTCAACTGGGTGGAGCTCACAGCAGCTCAAG
>NW_016905305.1:0-1014 GCF_001698545.2 Rhinopithecus bieti | reverse complement strand
TAAAGACTGAAATGTAAGACCTAACACCATAAAACCCTAGAAGAAAACCTAGACAATATCATTCAGCACATAGACATGGGCAAAGACTTCGTGACTAAAACACCAAAAGCAATGGCAGCAAAAGCCAAAATTGACAAATGGAATCTAATTGAACTAAAGAGCTTCTGCACAACAAAAGAAACTACCATCAGAGTGAACAGGCAACCTACAGAATGGAAGAAAAGTTTTGCAATCTACCCATCTGACAAAGGGCTAACATCCAGAATCTACAAAGAACTTAAACAAATTTACAAGAAAAAAACAACTCATCAAAATCGGGCAAAGGATATTAATAGACACTTCTCAAAAGAAGACATTTATGCAGCCAACCGACACATAAAAAAATGCTCATCACTGGTCATCAGAGAGACGCAAATCAAAACCACAATGAGATGCCATCTTACGCCAGTTGGAATGGCAATCATTAAAAGTCAGGAAACAACACATGCTGGCGAGGATGTGGCAAAATGGGAACGCTTTTACACTGTTGATAGGAATGTAAATTAGTTCAACCGTTGTGGAAGACAGTGTATCAATTCCTGAAGGATCTAGAACTAGAAATATCATTTGATCCAGCAATCCGATTACTGGGCATATACCCAAATGATTATTAAACATTCTACAACAAAGACACATGCACATGTATGTTTATTGCAGCCCTGTTCACAATAGCAAAGACTTGGAACCAACCCAAATGTCCATCAATGATAGACTGGATTAAGAAAATGTGGCACATATACACCATGGAACACTATGCAGCCATAAAAAAGGATGAGTTCATGTCCTTTGTGGGGACATGGATGAAGGTGGAAACAATCATTCTAAGCAAACTATCACAAGGACAGAAAACCAAACACTGCATGTTCTCACTCATAGATGGGAGTTTAACAATGAGAACACATGGACACAGGGCGGGGAACATCACACACCAGGGCCGATCAGGGGATGGGGGACTGGGGGAGGGATAGCATAAGG
>NW_016905304.1:0-1964 GCF_001698545.2 Rhinopithecus bieti | reverse complement strand
GTATGTGTGTCGGGTGTGTGTGGTGTGGGGTGTATGTGTTTCTATGTATGTATATCTGTGTGTATGTGGTTTGGGGTGTGTATGTGTGGTGTGAGGTGTATGTGTGTATATGTGTGTGTAGTGTGCGGTGTATGTGTGATGTGTGTGTCTATGTTTGTGCATCTGTGTGAATGTGGTTTGGGGTTGTTTGTGGTGTAAGGTGTATGTGTGTGGTGTGTGTGTGTCGGGTGTGTGTGTGGTTGTAAGTGTGTATGTGTGTGGTGTGGGGGGGGTGTGTCTATGTGTGTGTATCTGTGTGTATGTGGTTTGGGATGTGTGTGTGGTATGTGGTGTGTGTATATATGTGTACATGTGTGTGCATCTGTGTGTATGTGGTTCGGGTGTATGCATGTATGTGGTGAGGTGTATGTGTGTATGTGTATGTGTGTGGGGTCTGTATGTGTATGTGTGTGTGTGGTGTAGGAGGTGTGTGTATGTATATACTTTCTTTCAAGACAGCAGGTTGCCTTTCATTTAACAGCCACATAAGTGGGCGTATGTACCTGCACAGACAGACTGCGGTTGAATTAGTGACACTTAAAGCAGAACGTGCCGGGCGCAGTAGCTCACACCTATAATCCCAGCACTTTGGAAGGCCGAGGTGGGTGGATCACTTGATTCCAGGAGTTCGAGATCAGCCTGGGCAACATAGCAAGACCCTGTCTCTACAAAACATACAAAATTAGCTGGGCATGGTGGCCTGCACCTGTAGCCCCAGCTACTCAGGAGGCTGAGGTAGGAGAATTGCTTGAACCCAGGAGGTCGAGGCTGCAGTGAGCTAGGATTACACCACTGTACTCCAGCCTGGGTGACAGAGCGAGACTCTGTCTCAAAAAAAAAGAAAGAAAAAAATGCCCATCTCTCTTTTCCTCCTCTGCTAAATGCTCACAACTGCTGTCTTGCTGGAGAAAGCCTAGAAAAGGAATGAAAACATAGGTTCACGCTGCCCCACACGATAACACACTCTCAGAGTGGAAATTCCATAAAGATAATGACATTTATTCATCCCTTCTCACACCCACCCCACAGTGCCAAGCACTGCACTTTGATCATAGCATTTGATGAATGGATTCATGAGAGTATCAAAAGGAGCTAGAAAGGAGAACTGGCATCTAGTTTCCCCATCAATTGTGATATTTATAGTAATTGGGTAAATAAAACATGCTAAAATATCATAATACCATATACGAGTTACTTTAGCTGCTAGGTTGGGGAGTCGCTGTCTCTTGAGATCTCAGTGCAAGCAAGCCCCAGTTCCACCAGGGATGGAGGTACACACATAACACACCCCAAGTTCTTCCTGCGGCATTCAGCACAAAACTTGCTTGTGTAGACAGTATTCACTGTGCAGACTCTGGAGTCTGTGGACCCTGACCCTGAGTCACACTTTTGCCTCTTCATGCATCATTTCCTCCTTTTATGAAATGGGGATCAAATTAACCCTCATCGCTAATGGTACATGTGGCATGCTCTGCAGTGCCTGGCATATAGTTAGTGCTAAGTGTTAGTTGCTGCCAGTGCTGCTGTTCGTGTTATTATTCCTAGTACCAGCACTAGGCCTGCTACTATTATTAACATAATCATCAGTATTATTTAAACATGTTTTCTTTTTTTTTTTGAGACGGAGTCTCGCTCTGTGGCCTGGGCTGGAGTGCAGTGGTGCGATCTCAGCTCACTGCAAGCTCCGCCTCCTGGGTTTACGCCATTCTCCTGCCTCAGCCTCCGAGTAGCTGGGACTACAGGCGCCCGCCACCACGCCTGGCTAGTTTTTTGTATTTTTAGTAGAGATGGGGTTTCACCATGTTAGCCAGGATGGTCTCGATCTCCTGACCTCGTGATCCACCCGCCTCAGCCTCCCAAAGTGCTGGGATTACAGGCTTGAGCCACCGCGCCTGGCCGATTCCTCAAGGATCTATTCCTCAAGG
>NW_016905303.1:0-723 GCF_001698545.2 Rhinopithecus bieti | reverse complement strand
AAATGTGTCCCAGAGATTCTGGTATGTTGTGTCTTTTTTCTCATTGGTATCAAAGAGCATGTTTATTTCTGCCTTCATTTCATTATGTAGCTAGTAGTCATTGAAGAGCAGGTTGTTCAGTTTCCATGTAGTTGAGTGGTTTTGATTGAGTTTCTTAATCCTGAGTTCTAGTTTGATTGCACTGTGGTCTGAGAGACAGTTTGTTATAATTTCTGTTTAACATTTGCTGAGGAGTCCTTTACTTCCAACTATGTGGTCAATTTTGGAATAAGTGTGATGTGGTGCTGAGAATGATGTATATTCTGTTGATTTGGGGTGGACAGTTCTGTAGATATCTATTAGGTCTGCTTGGTGCAGAACTGAGTTCAATTCCTGGATATCCTTTTAACTTTCTTTCTTGTTGCTCTGTCTAATGTTGACAGTGTGGTGTTGAAGTCTCTCATTATTATTGTGTGGGAATCTAAGCCTCTTTGTAGGTTTCTAAGGACTTGCTTTATGAATCTGGGTGCTCCTGTGTTGGGTGTATATATATTTAGGATAGTTAGCTCTTCCTGTTGAAATGATTCATTCACCATTATGTAATGGCCTTCTTTGTCTCTTTTGATCTTTGTTGGTATAAAGTCTGTTTTATCAGTGACTAGGATGGCAACCCCTGCTTTTATTTATTTATTTTTTTCCATATGCTTAGTAGATCTTCCTCCATCCCTTTATTTTGAGCCTATG
>NW_016905302.1:0-212 GCF_001698545.2 Rhinopithecus bieti | reverse complement strand
CGGATCACGAGGTCAGGAGATCGAGACCATCCTGGCTAATACGGTGAAACCCCGTCTCTACTAAAAAATACAAAAAACTAGCCGGGCGAGGTGGCGGGCACCTGTAGTCCCAGCTACTTGGGAGGCTGAGGCAGGAGAATGGCGTGAACCCGGGAGGCGGAGCTTGCAGTGAGCTGAGATCCGGCCACTGCACTCCAGCCTGGGCGACAGAG
>NW_016905301.1:0-1581 GCF_001698545.2 Rhinopithecus bieti | reverse complement strand
TATTTATTTATTTATTTATTTATTTATTTATTTATTTTTTGAGACGGAGTCTTGCTCTTGTCACCCAGGCTAGAGTGCAGTGGCTCAATCTCGGCTCACTGCAACCTCCGCCTCCCAGGTTCAAGCAATTCTCCTGCCTCAGCCTCCGGAGTAGCTGGGATTACAGGCACCCGCCACCACACACACCACCATGCCTGGCTAATTTTGTACTTTTAGTAGAGACAGGTTTTCACCACGTTGGCCAGGCTGGTCTCGAACACCTGACCTCAGGCGATCCACTGGCCTCGGCCTCCCAAAGTGCTGGGATTACAGGCATGAGCCACTGCACCTGGCAAATTTAATTTAATTTATTTTGGGACAGAGTCTTACTCTGTCACCCAAGCTGGAGTGCAGTGGCTCGATCTTAGCTCATTGTAGTCTGCAATTCCTGAGTTTAAACAATCCTCCCGCTTCAGCCTCCCAAGTAGGTGGGACTACAGTTATGCCACCATGCCCAGCTGGTTTTCTTTTTTATTGTTATTTTATTTTGTTTTAGAGATGGAGTCTCACTCTGTCCCCAGTTGGAGTGCAGTGGTGCAATCTTGGCTCACTGCAATCTCTACCTCCTGGGTTCAAGCAATTCTTTTTTTTTTTTTGAGACAGAGTTTCCCTCATGTTGCCCAGGCTGGAGTGCAATGGTGCGATCTCAGCTCACTGCAACCTCAGCCTCCCAGGTTCAAGCAATTCTCCTGCCTCAGCCTCCCAAGTAGCTGGGATTACAGGCATGCGCCTCCATGCCCAACTAATTTTGTATTTTGGTAGAGACGGGGTTTCACCATGTTGGTCAGGCTGTTCTCGAACTCCTGACCTCAGGTAATCTGCCCACCTCGGTCTCTCCTGAAGTGCTGGGATTACAGGTGTGAGCCATTATGCCCGGTCAGGTTCAAGCAATTCTCCTGCCTCAGCCTCCTGAGTAACTGGGATTACAGGTATGCACCACCACGCCCAGCTAATTTTGTATTTTAGTAAAGACAGGGTTTTACCATGTTGGCCAGGCTGGTCTCCAACTCCTGACCCCAAATCATCCGCCCGCCTCAGCCTACCAAAGTGTTGGGATTACAGGTGTGAGTCACTGCGCTCGGCCCAATTTAATTTTTTACATTTTGTGTAGAGATGGGGTCTTGCTATGTTGCCCAGACTTGTCTTGAACTCCCGGGCTCCAGCAAATGCTCCTGCCTCAGCTTCCCAAAGCGTTGAGGTTGCAGTCATGAGCCACTGGGCTCAGCTCTTTCTTCCCCTATATATCCCTTACTGGGGCTTCTCTCTCTCACACATGCACACCCATGCACACACATACTTTTATTTTATTTATTTATTTATTTATTTATTTATTTATTTATTTATTTATTTATTTTTGAGACAGAGTCTCACTCTGTCACCCAGGCTGGAGTGCAGTGGTGCAATCTCAGCTCACTGCAAGCTCTGCCTCCCGAATTCACGCCATTCTCCTGCCTCAGCCTCCAGAGTAGCTGGGATTACAGGCACCTGCAACCATGACTGGCTAATTTTTTGTATTTTTAGTACAGATGGGGTTTCACTGTG
>NW_016905300.1:0-343 GCF_001698545.2 Rhinopithecus bieti | reverse complement strand
TGAGGCCGGGCACGGTGGCTCAAGCCTGTAATCCCAGCACTTTGGGACGCCGAGACGGGCGGATCACGAGGTCAGGAGAGCGAGACCATCCTGGCTAACACAGTGAAACCCCGTCTCTACTAAAAAATACAAAAAACTAGCCGGGCGAGGTGGCGGGCGTCTGTAGTCCCAGCTACTCGGGAGGCTGAGGCAGGAGAATGGTGTGAACCCAGGAGGCGGAGCTTGCAGTGAGCTGAGATCCGGCCACTGCACTCCAGCCTGGGTGACAGAGCGAGACTCCGTCTCAGAAAAAAACAAAACAAAACAAAAAACAACAAAAAAACATATATACACAGTGGTGGAG
>NW_016905299.1:0-214 GCF_001698545.2 Rhinopithecus bieti | reverse complement strand
CCTCCCGGGTTCCCGCCATTCTCCTGCCTCAGCCTCCCGAGTAGCTGGGACTACAGGCGCCCGCCACCTCGCCCGGCTAGATTTTTGTATTTTTTAGTAGAGACGGGGTTTCACCGTGTTAGCCAGGATGGTCTCGATCTCCTGACCTCGTGATCCGCCCGTCTCGGCCTCCCAAAGTGCTGGGATTACAGGCTTGAGCCACCGCGCCCGGCCT
>NW_016905298.1:0-724 GCF_001698545.2 Rhinopithecus bieti | reverse complement strand
GTTGATCATTTCAAGAAACCAGCTCCTGGATTCATTGATCTTTTGAAGAGTTCTTTACATCTCCATCTCCTTCAGTTCTGCTCTGATCTTAATAATTTCTTGCCTTCTGCTAACTTTTCAATGCGTTTCTCTTGCTTCTCTAGTTCTTTTAATTGTGATGATAGGGTGTCAATTTTAGATCTTTCCTGCTTTCTCTTGTGGGCATTTAGTGCTATAAATTTCCCTCTACACGCTGCTTTAAATATGTCCCAGAGATTCTGGTATGTTGTATCTTTGTTCTCACTGGTTTCAAATAACATCTTGCTTTCTGCCTTCACTTCGTTATGTACCCAGTAGTCATTGAAGAGAAGGTTGTTTAGTTTCCATGTAGTTGAGTGGTTTTGAGTGAGTTTCTTAAGCCTGACTTCTAGTTTGATTGCACTGTGGTCTGAGAGATAATTTGTTGTAACTTGCATTCTTTTACATTTGCTGAGGAGTGCTTTACTTCCAACCATGTGGTCAGTTTTGGAATAAGTGCAATGTGGTGCTGAGAAGAATGTATATTCTTTTGATTTGGGGTGGAGAGTTCTGTAGATGTCTATTAGGTCCGCTTGGTGCAGAGCTGAGTTCAATTCCTGGATATCCTTTTAAACTTTCTGTATCGTTGATCTGTCGAATGTTGACAGTGGGGTGTTAAAGTCTCCCACTATTATTGTATGGGAGTCTATGTCTGTTTGTATGTCTT
>NW_016905297.1:0-212 GCF_001698545.2 Rhinopithecus bieti | reverse complement strand
AAAAACCAGCTCCTGGATTCATTGATTTTTTTGAAGGGTTTTTTGTGTCTCTATCTCCTTCAGTTCTGCTCTGATCTTAGTTATTTCTTGCCTTCTGCTAGCTTTTGAATGTGTTTGCTCTTGCTTCTCTAGTTCTTTTAATTGTGATGTTAGGGTGTCAATTTTAGATCTTTCCTGCTTTCTCTTGTGGGCATTTAGTGCTATAAATTTCC
>NW_016905296.1:0-213 GCF_001698545.2 Rhinopithecus bieti | reverse complement strand
ATCCTAGCTAACACAGTGAAACTCCATCTCTACTAAAAATACAAAAACTTAGCCAGGCGTGGTGGCGGGCACCTGTAGTCCCAGCTACTCGGGAGGCTGAGGCAGGAGAATGGTGTGAACCTGGGAGACGGAGCTTGCAGTGAGCTGAGATCGCGCCACTGCACTCCAGCCTGGGTGACAGAGCGAGACTCCGTCTCAAAAAAAAAAAAAAAA
>NW_016905295.1:0-429 GCF_001698545.2 Rhinopithecus bieti | reverse complement strand
GCTGGTTTTCTGTTCCTGTGTTAGTTGGCTGAGAATGATGGCTTCCAGCTTTACCCATGTCCCTGCAAAGGACATGAACTCATTCTTTTTTATGGCTGTATAGTATTCCATGGTATATACGTGCCACATTTTCTTTATCCAGTCTATCATTGATGGGCATTTGGGCTGGTTGTAAGTCTTTGCTATTGTAAATAGTGCTGCAATAAACATATGTATGCATGTGTCTTTACAGTAGAGAGATTTATAATCCTTTGGGTATATACCCAGTAATGGGATTGCTGGGTCAAATGGTATTTCTAGTTCTAGATCCTTGAGGAATCACCACACTGTCTTCCACAATGGTTGAACTAATTTACACTCCCACCAACAGTGTAAACGCGTTCTTATTTCTCCACAGCCTTGCCAGCATCTGTTGTTTTCTGACATTTT
>NW_016905294.1:0-294 GCF_001698545.2 Rhinopithecus bieti | reverse complement strand
TTTTTTTTTTTGAGACGGAGTTTTGCTCTGCGGCCCAGGCTGGAGTGCTGTGGCCGGCTCTCAGCTCACTGCAAGCTCCGCCTCCCGGGTTCACGCCATTCTCCTGTCTCAGCCTCCCGAGTAGCTGGGACTACAGGCGCCCGCCTCGTCGCCCGGCTAGTTTTTTTGTATTTTTTAGTAGAGACGGGGTTTCAGCGTATTAGCCAGGATGGTCTCGATCTCCTGACCTCGTGATCCGCCCGTCTCGGCCTCCCAAAGTGCTGGGATTACAGGCTTGAGCCACCGCGCCCGGCC
>NW_016905293.1:0-295 GCF_001698545.2 Rhinopithecus bieti | reverse complement strand
TTTCTCTTCTTTTACATTTGCTGAGGAGTGCTTTATTTCCAATTATGTGGTCAATTTTAGAATAAGTGTGATGTGGTGCTGAGAAGAATGTATATTCTGTTGATTTGGGATGGAGAGTTCTGTAGTTGTCTATTAGGTCTGCTTGTTGCACAGCTGAGTTCAGGTCCTGGATGTCCTTGTTAACCTTCTCTCTCATTGATCTATCTAATATTGACAGTGGGGTGTTGAAGTCTCCCATTATTATTGTGTGGGAGTCTAAGTCTCTTTGTAGGTCTCTACGGACTTGCTTTATGAG
>NW_016905292.1:0-1692 GCF_001698545.2 Rhinopithecus bieti | reverse complement strand
CGCACTTATTCCAAAACTGACCACATAATTGGAAGTAAAATACTCCTCAGCAGATGCAAAAGAACAGAAATCATAAAAAACAGTCTCTCAGACCACAGTGAAATCAAATTAGAACTCAAGATTAAGAAACTCACTCAAAACTGCACAACTATATGGAAACTGAGCAACCTGCTCCTGAATGACTACTGGGTACATAATGAAATGAAGGCAGAAATAAAGATGTTCTTTGAAACCAATGAGAACAAAGATACAACATTACCAGAATCTCTGGGACATATTTAAAGCAGTGTGTAGAGGAAAATTTATAGCACTAAAGGTCCACAAGAGAAAACAGGAAAGATCTAAATTCAACACACTAACATCACAATTAAAGTAACTAGAGAAGCAAGAGCAAACAAATTCAAAAGCTAGCAGAAGACAAGAAATAACTAAGATCAGAGCAGAACTGAAAGTGATAGAGACACATAAAACTCTTCAAAAGATCAATGAATCCAGGACCTGGCTTTTGAAAAGATCAACAAAATAGACCACTAGCGAGACTAATGAAGAAAATTAGAAGAATCAAATAGACGCAATAAAAAATGGATAAAGGGGATAGATATCACCACCGATCCTACAGAAATACAGACTACCATCAGAGAATACTATAAACACCTCTATGCAAATAAACTAGAAAATCTAGAAGAGATGGATAAATTCCTGGACACTTACACTCTCCCAAATCTAAACTAGGAAAAGTTGAATCCCAGAATAGACCAATAACAAGTTCTGAAATTAAGGGAGCAATGAATAACCTACCAACTAAAAAAAGCCCAGGACCAGACGGAATCACAGCCTAATTCTACCAGAGGTACAAAGAGGAGCTGGTACCATTCCTTCTGAAACTATTCCAAACAATAGAAAAGAGGGAATCCCCCCAACTCATTTTATGAGGCCAGCATCATCCTGATACCAAAACCTGGCAGAGATACAACGAAAAAAGAAAATTTCAGGCCAACATCCCTGATGAAAATCAATGGGAAAATCCTCAATAAAATACTGGCAAGCTGAATCCAGCAGCACATCAAAAGCTTATCCACCATGATCGAGTTGGCTTCACCTCTGGGATGCAAGGCTGATTCAACAAACATAAATCAATAAACATAATCCATCACATAAACAGAACCAAAGACAAAAAACACACGATTATCTTAATAGATGAAGAAAAGGCCTTCGACAAAACTCAACAGCCCTTCATGCTAAAACTCTCAATAAACTAGGTATTGATGGAATGTATCTCAAAATAATAAGAGCTATTTATGACAAACCCACAGCCAATATCATACTGAATGGGCAAAACTGGAACCATTCCCTTTGAAAACCAGCACAAGACAAGGATGCCCTCTCACCACTCCTATTCAACATAGTGTTGGAAGTTCTGGCTAGGGCAGTCAGGCAAGAGAAATAAATAAAGCATATTCAGTTAGGAAAAGAGGAAGTCAAATTGTCTCTGTTTGCAGATGACATGACTGTATATTTAGAAAACCCCATTGTCTCAGCCCAAAATCTTCTTAAGCTGATGAGCAATTTCAGCAAAGTCTCAAGATACAAAATCAATGTGCAAAATCACAAGCATTCTTATAAACCAGTAACAGAGAGTCAAATCGTGAGTGAACTCCCATTCACAATTGCTACAAAGGGAACAAAATACCT
>NW_016905291.1:0-1694 GCF_001698545.2 Rhinopithecus bieti | reverse complement strand
TCAACAGATATTTAATGAGAGGCTGCTTGGAGTCAGATATGATGCTAGACAGTACGAGGGATAAAAGATTAATGGGATCCAGATCCTCGCCTTCGTGGGGCTCACAGCCTTGTTAGAGTTATAGTTGTGTATAATTGTAGCAAGAGTGTGTGTGTGTGTGTGTGCACAAGTGGTAGGGAGGAGGTTAATGTGAGAAACAAAGGATACTCCAGATGGGAAATCAAGAACGAAGACTGGTGTGGTTTGTCCAGGATTTATTCCACATATGTATGTGTCTTATTCAGCTCAGGTAGCTATAACAAAATACCATAGACTGGGTAGGTTAAACAATAGATATTTATTTCTCACAGTTCTGGAGTCTGGAAGTTCAGGATCAGGGTGTTAGCATAGTTGGGCCCTGGTGATGAGGACTCTCTTTCTGGCTTGCAAACAGCCACCTTCTCCCTCTGTTGTCACATGGTGGGATGAGGATGGAAAAGGGGAATGAGAGACAGGGGAGAGAGAGTGAGAGCAACAGCTTTTGGTGTCTCTTATAAGGGCACAAGTTCTATCAGACCAGAGTCTTGCCCTCATGATCTCATCTCACCCTAATTATCTCTCAAAGACCCCATTTCCAAAAGCCATTATGCTGGAGATTAGAGTTTCAACCTATGAAATTTGAGAGAACACAAACATTCAGTCTATAGCAGTGTGGTTCAGAGACACCAATTTTTTAATATACCTTTTATTTTTTATATACCTTTTCTAATATCTTACATAGAATAATGTAGAATATCATTTAGTAAATATAATGTTATTTACTATACATTTTATCCTTCCATCTGTTTCTAGCTTCCTTTTAAGAAACCACCACTCTATTCTACATGTTTTGGAGTTGCACAACAACAACCTGGAGTAACAGTGACTTCTTTGCTCCCATTGATCAATTTACTTCTTTGAGTCTCAGTTGCCTCATTTGCAAAATGAGAGCATAATGCTAGGTGATTTCAAAGGCAGCCTATTCCCTTTCTTCCTCTTCCATCTCTTCTTTCCCCCCTCCCCTTCTCTCTCTCTCTCTCTCTTGCTTCCTCTTTTCTTTCTTTCAAAAAATGTTTGTCTGCAGGGACAGAAAACCAAATACCATGCGTTCTCACTTATAAGTGGGAGCTGACTGGTGAGAACACATGGACACATCTGGGGAACGACACACACTGGGACCTGTCAGAAAGTGGGGGTGGGAGGAGGGAAAGTATCAGGAAGAATAGCTAATGGATGTTGGGCTTAATACCTAGGTGATGGTACGATCTGTGCAGCAAATTACCCTGGCACACGTTTACCTATGTAATAAACCTGCACGTTCTGCACATGTACCCCTGAACTTAAAATGAAAGTTGGAAATTAAAATGAAATGTTTGCTGAAGAGTCAAAAAATGTGCTGAAATTATGTGATACATGTTGTGATAACACTGCCATATTAACTTCTTGGTACTTGATTACACAAAATACAACTTGTAGAAAGGACAATTACTCCAATCTCTGCCTCTGTCTCCACACAGCATTCTCCTCTCTGTGTCTCTGTGTCCACATTTCCCTCTTATAAGGATATAAGCCAAATTGGATTTCAGGACCACCTTATCCAGTATGACCTCATCTTAATGTGTTTACATCTGCAAAGCCCATATTTCTAAATAGGCCCTCATAGATTCTGAGTCGAT
>NW_016905290.1:0-295 GCF_001698545.2 Rhinopithecus bieti | reverse complement strand
GTTGTAATCCTAGACTATTAGTGTGATGTAATTGATGTTCATCTTGAGCTCGTTGGACACTGCCAATAAGTAAAGAATCAATCTGACCATTGCCAAAAGATAAAGGTCCTGGCAAAGCTGAATGAGAACGAATATGAGTGATGAAAAGGGGGGCAGTGCGAGAAGTAAGAGTTACAAATAATAAAGAAAATAACTTTTGTAAAGGAGTTTGAGGAAATAATGGTAAAGAAGTCTGAGAGATATATTTAGTTACATATACAGCATATTGGGAATCACTAACTATATTACAAGGGGT
>NW_016905289.1:0-427 GCF_001698545.2 Rhinopithecus bieti | reverse complement strand
TTTTATAAGGAGTTTTCCAGTTTGGCTCAGCACTTCTCCTTGTTGCTGCCATGTGAAGAAGGACGTCTTTGCTTCCCCTTCCACCGTGATTGTGAGGCCCCTCCAGCCATGTGGAACTGTCAGCCCATTAAACCTCTTTGTTCTTTATAAATTGCTCAGACTCAGGTATTTCTTCATAGCAGTGTATAAATGGATGAATACAGGCACCATCCAATTGGTTGAGAACCCAGATAGAACAAAAGGAAGAGAAAAGGGGAATTATCTCCTTCTGAAATGGAAACATCTTTCTTCTCCTGCCCTTGACATCAGAACTTCAGGGTCTCAGGCCTTTGGCCTCAGAATGAGAGTTACACCATTGGCTTCCCTCACTCTGAGTCCTTTGGACCTGGACTGAGCCATGCTACGCTTTCCTGGTTCTCCAACTTGG
>NW_016905288.1:0-720 GCF_001698545.2 Rhinopithecus bieti | reverse complement strand
TGAATACCCTTTATTTCCTTCTCTTGCCTGATTTCCCTGGCCAGAACTTCCGACACTATGTGGAATAGGAGTAGTGAGAGAGGGCATCCTTGTCTTGTGTCAGTTTTAAAGGAAATGCTTCCAGTTTTGCCCATTCAGTATAATTTTGGCTGTGGATTTGTCATAAAGAGCTGTTATTATTTTGAGATACATTTCATCAATACCTAGTTTATTGTGAGTTTTAGCATGAAGGGGTGCTGAATTTTGTTGAAATTTGCCTTTTCTGCACCTATTGAGATAATCATGTGGTTTTGTAGTTGGTTCTGTTTATGTGATAGATTATGTTTATTTATTTGCGTATGTTGGACCAGCCTAGCATCCCAGGGATGAAGCTAACTTGATCGTGGTGAATAACCTTTTGATGTGCTGCTGGATTTGGTTTGCCAGTAGTTTACTGAAGATTTTGCGTCAATGTTCATCAGGGGTATGGGTCCAAAATTCTCTTTTTTCGTTGTGTCTCTGCCAGGCTTTGGTATCGGGATGATGTTGGCCTCATAAAATGAATTAGGGAGGATTCCCTCTTTTTCTATCTATTGGAATAGTTTCAGAAGGAATGGTACCAGCTCCTCTTTGTACCTCTGGTAGAATTCGGCTGTGAATCCATCTGGGCCTGGACATTTTTTGGTAGGTAGGCTATTAATTATTGCCTCAATTTCAGAGCCTGTTATTGGTATAATCAGA
>NW_016905287.1:0-295 GCF_001698545.2 Rhinopithecus bieti | reverse complement strand
CAAGGTGTCTGTGAGCCCGCGGAGCATACGCCATGAGCAAAGCTCACCCTCCTGAGTTGAAAAAATGTATGGACAAGAAGTTATCATTGACATTAAATGGTGGCAGACATGTCCAAGGAATATTGCGGGGATTTGATCCCTTTATGAACCTTGTGATAGATGAATGTGTGGAGATGGTGACTAGTGGGCAACAGAACAATATTGGAATGGTGGTAATACGAGGAAATACTATCATGATATTAGAAGCCTTGGAACGAGTGTAAATAATGGCTGTTCAACAGAGAAACCCATGTTC
>NW_016905286.1:0-1105 GCF_001698545.2 Rhinopithecus bieti | reverse complement strand
GCTTGTCATAAATAGCTCTTATCATTTTGAGATACATTCCATTAATACCTAGTTTATTGAGAGTTTTAGCATGAATGGGGTGTTGAATTTTGTTGAAGGCCTTTTCTGTATCTATTGAGATAATCATATGATTTTGTCGTTGGTTCTGTTTATGTGATGGATTACATTTATTGATTTGTGTATGTTGTACCAGCCTTGCATCCCAGGGATGAAGCTGACTTGATTGTGGTGGATAAGCTTTTGATGTGCTGCTGCATTCAGTTTGCCAGCATTTTATTGAGGATTTTGCATCGATGTTCATCAGGGATATTGGCCTGAAATTTTGTTGTTGTTGTTGTGTCTCTGCCAGGTTTTGGTATCAGGATGATGCTGGCCTGCCTCATAAAATGAATTAGGGAGGAGTCCCTCTTTTCTATTGATTGGAATAGTTTCAGAAGGAATGGTACCAGCTCCTCTTTGTACCTCTGGTAGAATTCGGCTGTGAATCCATCTAGTCCTAGACTTTTTTTGGTTGGTAGTCTGTTAATTACTGCCTCAATTTCAGAGCTTGTTATTGGTTTATTCAGGGATTCAACTTCTTCTTGGTTTAGACTTGGGAGGGTGTATGTGTCCAGGTATTTATCCATTTCTTCTAAATTTTCTAGTTTATTTATGTAGAGGTGTTTATAGTATTCTCTGATGGTAGTTTGTATTTCTGTGGGATGTGGTGATATCATTTTTTATTGCATCTATTTGATTCTTCTCTCTTTTATTCTTTATAGTCTGGCTAGCAGTCTATCTGTTTTGTTGATCTTTTCAAAAAACCAGCTCCTGGATTCATTGATTTTTTGAAGGGTTTGTCATGTCTCTATCTCTTTCAGTTGCTCTGATCTTAGCTATTTCTTGTCTTCTGTAGATTTTTTAATTTGTTTGCTGTTGCTTCTCTAGTTCTTTTAATTGTGATGTTAGGGTGTCAATTTTAGATCTTTCCTGCTTTCTTTTGTGGGCATTTAGTGCTATAAATTTCTCTCTACACACTGCTTTAAATGTGTCCCAGAGATTCTGGTACGTTGTGTCTTCATTCTCATTGGTTTCAAAGAACATCTTTGTCTCTAGCTTAATTTCG
>NW_016905285.1:0-225 GCF_001698545.2 Rhinopithecus bieti | reverse complement strand
ATCTCAGCTCACTGCAAGCTCCACCTCCCAGGTTCACGCCATTCTCCTGCCTCAGCCTCCCGAGTAGCTGGGACTACAGGCGCCCGCCACCTCGCCCGGCTAGTTTTTTGTATTTTTAGTAGAGACAGGGTTTCATCGTGTTAGCCAGGATGGTCTCGATCTCCTGACCTTGTGATCCGCCCGCCTTGGCCTCCCAAAGTGCTGGGATTACAGGCTTGAGCCACC
>NW_016905284.1:0-722 GCF_001698545.2 Rhinopithecus bieti | reverse complement strand
GAATATTGGCCCCACTCTCTTCTGGCTCATAGGGTTTATGCCAAGAGATCCATTGTTTGTCTGATGGGCTTTCCTTTGTGGGTAACCCGACATTTCTCTCTGGCTGCCCTTAACATTTTTTCCTTCATTTCAACCTTGGTGAATCTGACAATTATGTGTCTTGGGGTTGCTCTTCTCAAGGAGTATCTTTGTGGCGTTCTCTGTATTTCCTGAAGTTGAATGTTGTCCTGCCTTGCTATGTTGGGGAAGTTCTCCTCGATAATATCCTGAAGAGTGTTTTCCAATTTGGTTCCATTCTCCCCATCACTTTCAGGTATACCAATCAAATGTAGATTTGGTCTTTTCACACAGTCCATATTTCTTGCCAGCTTTGTTCGTTTCTTTTAGTCTAACTGTGTCTTCTTGCTTTATTTCATTAATTTGATCTTCAGTCACTGATACCCTTTCTTCCACTTGATCGAATTGGCTATTGAAGCTTGTGCATGCATCACGAAGTTCTCGTGCCATGGTTTTCAGCTCCATCAGGTCATTTAAGGTCTTCTCTACACTGTTTATTCTAGTTAGCCATTCGTCTAATCTTTTTTCAAGGTTTTAGCTTGCTTGCAATGGGTTCGAACATCCTCCTTTAGCACAGAGAAGTTTGTTATTAAGACGTAGGCCTTCTGAAGCCTACGCCTGTCAACTCGTCAAAGTCATTCTCCATCCAGCTTTGTTCCATTGCT
>NW_016905283.1:0-214 GCF_001698545.2 Rhinopithecus bieti | reverse complement strand
ATATTTTATACCTATATCTACTATGTCTATATTTCATACCTATATCTATTATGGGTATATTTTATAACTCTATCAATTATATCTATTATGTCTATATTTTATACCTCTATTATATCTTTTATGTCTATATTTTATACCTATACCTGTTATATCTATTATGTCTATATGTTATACCTATATCTATTATATCTATTGTATGTATATTTTACACCTA
>NW_016905282.1:0-427 GCF_001698545.2 Rhinopithecus bieti | reverse complement strand
CAGGTAACCTGGATGGAGAGGACCATGCCGCAGAGCGAACGGTGGAGGATGTTTTCCTTCGCAAGTTCATGTGGGGTACCTTCCCAGGCTGCCTGGCTGACCAGCTGGTTTTAAAGCGCCGGGGTAACCAGTTGGAGATCTGTGCCCTGGTCCTGAGGAACTTGCCTCCACACAAATACTACTTCCTTGTGGGCTACAGTGAAACTTTGCTGTCCTACTTTTACAAATGTCCTGTGCGACTCCACCTCCAAACTGTGCCCTCAAAGGTTGCGTATAAGTACCTCTAGAACAATCCCCTTTATTCCATCAAGCTGTAGCCTGCAGAGAATGGAAACGTGGGAAAGGAGTAGTATGTGGGGAAATGCATCCCCTCAGAGGACTGAGGCATGGTCTGTCAGCTGCTGTTGAATAAAGACCCTCTATCTTG
>NW_016905281.1:0-507 GCF_001698545.2 Rhinopithecus bieti | reverse complement strand
GGTAACCTACAGAATGGGAGAAAATTTTTGCAATCTACCCATCTGACAAAGGTCTGATAATCAGAATCTACAAAGAGCTCAAACAAATTTACAAGAAAAAAACAAAAAAAAAAAAATCAAAGGTGGGCAAAGGATATGAACAGACACTTCTCAAAAGAAGACATTTATGCAGCCAACAGACATATGAAAAAATGCTCATCATCACTGGTCATCAGAGAAATGCAAATCAAAACCACATTGAGATATCATCTCATGCCAGTTAGAATGGTGATCATTAAAAGTCAGGAAACAACAGATGCTGGAGAGGATGTGGAGAAACAGGAACACTTTTACACTGTTAGTGGGAGTGTAAATTAGTTCAACCATTGTGGAAGACAGTGTGGCAATTCCTCAAGGATCTAGAACTAGAAATATGATTTGACCCAGCGATCCCATTACTGGGTCTATACCCAAAGGGTTGTAAATCATGCTACTATAAAGACACATGCACACGTATGTTTATTGCAG
>NW_016905280.1:0-428 GCF_001698545.2 Rhinopithecus bieti | reverse complement strand
GTTTTCTCGTCTTGTGATAGTTTACTAAGAATGATGGTTTCCAGGTGAATCCATGTCCCTACAAAGGACGCAAACTCATCTTTTTTTATGGATGCATAGCATTCCATGGTGTATATGTGCCATATTTTCTTAATCCAGTCTGTCACAGATGTACATTTGGGTTGATTCCAAGTCTTGGCTATTCTGAATAGTGCTTCAATAAACATACGTGTGCATGTGTCTTTGAAGTAGAGTAATAAGTGTAACTCTGTGAGATGAATTCACACATCACCAAGAAGTTTCTAAGAAAGCTTCTTTCTTGTTTTCATCTGAGGATATTTCCTCTGTCACCGTAAGCTTCATTGCGCTAAGAAGCATCCCATTGCAGATTTCCAGAAAACTGTGTTAGCAGACTGATCACTGAAGAGAAATGCTTAGCCTTCATGAAG
>NW_016905279.1:0-512 GCF_001698545.2 Rhinopithecus bieti | reverse complement strand
TCCTGTCGTTTACTGTGTCATTGACTTACATCTGTTCTCAAGAAAAGTTCCAAAATTTTCACCATGAAATACAAACACCCATGTCAATGTAATTCTTGTCAAGTTACTCAGCCTTGTCTCTCACCACTTACCGCACTCTGCCCTTTGCTCTAGCACCAAAGTGGACGGAGTAGAACTCCACCAGGCTCTTGGTCACCTCAGGCTCTTTGCCTTTGCCTTTTCCCTCTATCTGGCAAGCTTTTCCTTGTCCTTCAGGCATCAACCTATGTATCTCCTCCACCAGAAAGCCCATGATATTGACACAAAAGTGGGATAGATGTCCCTTCTGTGTGTTCCAGTAGTGCCCTGCTGTATACCTGTCATGGTATCTGTGACTCTATATGGACATTACCTGCCTGTCTGTTTTTTAGGTTATAGCATATGACTGTTGAGAGGTGGACCATGCCATCTTCATCTTGTAATTCCAGTGCTAGTTTCAGTACCTTAGAATGTAGCTGTTGAGTGCATGAATA
>NW_016905278.1:0-308 GCF_001698545.2 Rhinopithecus bieti | reverse complement strand
GCCCGGAGTACTTTTCCCAAGCACAGACTCTGTGCAGCCCAAAGAGCTGCCTTCAACCTGGCCAGCAGTGCCTCCCTGTCACCTGCTCCTCCAGGTGCCACCTCTTGCCTGCTAGGTGCTCAAGGCCTCCCTCCAGGATCCTGCCGCTGTTGTCCCCACTGCTCAGGCACACTGCAGAACCCCTCTGTCACTCCCTCCCTCGGAGCCCAACTTCTAAGGCACTAAACACCCAAGATTAACAGGCTTTTGTTGCTGAACTGGACATATACATTGAGTCTTTTCTTATGGTCAAAGGAGTTGAATTCTTG
>NW_016905277.1:0-636 GCF_001698545.2 Rhinopithecus bieti | reverse complement strand
AATTCTCACAAGAGAAAACAGGACAGATCCAAAATCAACACCCTAACATCACAATTAAAAGAACCAGGGAAACAAGAGCAAACAAATTCCAAAGTAAGCAGAAGGCAAGAAATAACTAAGATCAGAGAAGAACTGAAGGAGATAGAGACACAAAAAACCCTTCAAAAAATCAATGAATCCAGGACCTGGTGTTTTGAAAGATCAACAAAATTGATAGACCACTAGCAAGACTAATAAAGAAGAAAAGAGAGAAGAATCAAATAGACGCAATAAAAAATGATAAAGAGGATATCACCACCGACCCCACAGAAATACAAACTACCATCAGAGAACGCTATAAACACCTCTACACAAATAAACTAGAAAATCTAGAAGAAATGCATGAATTCCTGGAAACATACACCTTCCCAAGATGAAACCAGGAAGAAGTTGAATCCCTGAATAGACCAATAACAGTCTCTGAAATTGAGGCAATAATTAATAGCCTACCAACCAAAAAAAGTCCAGGACCAGATGAATTCACAGCTGAATCCTACCAGAGGTAAAAGAGGAGCTGGTACCATTTCTTTGATAGAAAAGAAAAGAAGAAGAGGGGATCCTCCCTAACTCATTTTATGTGGCCAGCATCATCTTGAT
>NW_016905276.1:0-427 GCF_001698545.2 Rhinopithecus bieti | reverse complement strand
TTTATATAGCTTGCATTCTATTTCTGATGGACAGCCCTCTCCAGGAAGTCTCAGCCCTTCAGAAGGAAGGGGGACAGTTCCCCTTTGGGTAAAGCTATTTCATAGTGCTGAAAACATGGTGATCCCTCCTCTAGTATACAGGTGTGGATTCAGTAGATGCTTGATAATTCAATTCTTATTTGGTACTATTATTGACAAAGGAAAATGATACAGGAAATATTTTTTCTCTTCCTCACCTTTTAGCTTTCTCCCTTTGTCTCATAACCATGTCCACCAACGAGAATGCTAATACACCAGCTGCCCGTCTTCACAGATTCAAGAACAAGGGAAAAGACAGTACAGTGAGTACCTTCTGTTGCTTTCCTGTGGTGGTGTTTAAATGGGAGGACATTTGGAAAGGGGTGAAAACTTAGGGATTTTAAAAAAT
>NW_016905275.1:0-1743 GCF_001698545.2 Rhinopithecus bieti | reverse complement strand
CCAGCTTAGACTCCCACACAATAATAGTGGGAGACTTTAACACCCCACTGTCAATATTAGAGAGATCAATGAGACAGAAAATTAATAAGGATATTCTGGACTTGAACTCGGCTCTGGACCAAGAGAACCTAACATATATCTACAGAACTCTCCACCCCAAATCAACAGAATATACATTACTCTCAGCACCACATCACACTTATTCTAAAATTGACCATGTAATTGGAAGTAAAACACTCCTCAGCAAATGCAAAAGAATGGAAATCATAACAAACAGTCTCTCAGACCACAGTGCAATCATATTAGAACTCAGGATCAAGAAACTCACTCAAACCTGCACAACTACATGGAAACTGAACAACCTGCCCCTGAGTGACTACAGGGTAAATTACGAAATTAAGGCAGAAATAAATAAGCTATTTGAAACCGATGAGAACAAAGGTACAATGTACCAGGATCTCTGGGACACAGCTAACGCCGTGTTTAGAGGGAAATTTACAGCACTAAATACCCACAGGAGAAAGCGGAAAAGATCTAAAATTGACACCCTAACCTCACAATTAAAAGAATTACAAAAGCAAGAGCAAACAAATTCAAAAGCTATCAGAAGACAGGAAATAACTAATATCATAGCAGAACTGAAGGAGATGGAGGCACGAAAAGCCCTTCAAAAAAATGCATGAATCCAGGAGCTGGTGTTTTGAAAAGATTAACAAAATAGATAGACTGCCAGCCTACTAATAAAGAAGAAAGAGAGAAGGATCAAATAGACACAATAAAAAATGATAAAGGGGATATCACCACTTATTCCACAGAAATACAAACTACCATTACAGAATACTATAAACACCTCTATGCAAATAAACTAGAATATCTAGAAGAAATGGATAAATTCCTGGACACATACACTCTCCCAAAACTAAACCAGGAAGAAGTCAAATCCCTAAATAGACCAATAACAAATTCTGAAATTGAGGCAGTAATTAATAGCCTACCAACCCCAAAAGTCCAGGACCAGACAGATTCACAGCCAAATTCTACCAGAGGTACAAACAGGAGCTGATACCATTCCTTCTGAAACTATTTCAAACAATAGAAAAGAGGGACTCCTCCCTAACTCATTTTATGAGACCAACATCATCCTGATACCAAAACCTGGCAAGACACAACAAAAAAAGAAAATTTCAGGTCAATATCCCTGATGAACATTGATGCGAATATCCTCAATAAAATACTGGCAAACCGAATCCAGCAGCACATCAAAAGCTTATCTACCACGATCAAGTTGACTTCATCCATGGGATTCAACATACGCAAATCAACAAACATAATCCATCACATAAACAGAACCAATGACAAAAACCACATGATTATCTCAATAGGTGCAGAAAAGGCCTTCAATAAAATGCAACACCCCTTCATGCTAAAAACTCTCAATAAACTAGGTATTGATGGAATGTATCTCAAAATAATAAAAGCTGTTCATGACAAACCCACAACCAATATCATACTGAATGGGCAAAAACTGGAAGCATTCCCTTTGAAAACTGGCACAAGACAAGAATGCCCTCTCTCACCACTCCTATTCAACATAGTATTGGAAGTTCTGGCCAGGGCAATCAGGCAAGAGAAAGAAATAAAGCATATTCAAATAGAAAGAGAGGAAGTCAAATTGTATCTGTTTGCATACGACACAACTGTATATTTAGAAAACCCCATTATCTCAGCCCAAAATCTCCTTAA
>NW_016905274.1:0-883 GCF_001698545.2 Rhinopithecus bieti | reverse complement strand
ATGCTATGAAAAACCGGATCAATTAATGGGCAAAATAATCAGTTAACATCATAATGACAGGATCAAATTCACACACAACAATATTAACCTTAAATGTAAATGGGCTAAATGCCCTAATTAAAAGACCCAGACTGGAAAATTGGATAAAGAGTCAAGAGCCATCAGCGTGCTGTATTCAGAAGACGCATCCCACATGCAAAGACACACATAGGCTCAAAATAAACGGATAGAAGAAGACCTACCAAGCAAATGGAAAACAAAAAAAAGAAGGCGTTGCAATCCTAGTCTCTGATAAGACAGACTTTAAACCAACAAAGATCAAAAGAGACAAAGAAGGCCATTACATAATGGTAAAGGGATCAATTCAACAAGAAGAGCTAACTATCCTAAATATATATGCACCCAACACAGGAGCACCCAGATTCATAAAGCAACTCCTTAGAGACCTACAAAGAGACTTAGACTCCCACACAATAATAATGGGAGACGTTAACACCCCACTGTCAATAGTAGACAGATCAATGAGACACAAGGTTACAAGGATATCCAGGACTTAAACTCAGTTCTGCACCAAGCGGAACTAATAGACATCTACAGAACGCTCCACCCCAAATCAACAGAATATACATTCTTCTCAGCACCACATCACACTTATTCCAAAATTGACCATATAATTGGAAGTAAAGCACTCCTCAGTAAATGTAAAAGAACAGAAATCACAATAAACTGTCTCTCAGACCACAGTGCAATCAAATTAGAACTCAGGATTAAGAAACTCTCAAAATCACACAACCGCATGGAAACTGAACAACTTGCTCCTGAATGGCTACTGCTAAATAACAAAATGAAGGCAGAAATAAAGATGTTCTTTGAAACCAATGAG
>NW_016905273.1:0-509 GCF_001698545.2 Rhinopithecus bieti | reverse complement strand
TAGTTGTTTATCTGTATGAAATCATAACTGAGCATTTTAATTAACTGTGTGAAATGAACCACGTATGAAGAATCAGAAATCACATTAATAGGCATATCACAAGCAGTCAATACCTCAATTACAGCTACAAGCTCTGCTTTTGAGCTGAAGTATACGGCGTCTGGAAAACTTTACCTTTTGATCCAGAATAAGAAGCTTTACCATTACTAGACCCATCTGTAAAACAATGAAAACGCTTAGCAGGCTGCAGGTTGTTTACTGCAGGAATTGTAAATGCAAACCGTTCACAGTCTTGCTAAGCTAAGGGGATAGTAAAGAAACAGTCTTTTAAATCTATGACTATTAAAGGCCAATTTTTTGGAATTATAGCAGGAGAAGGCAATCCTGAATGTAACGCTCCTGTAAGTTGTATAACTGAATTGATGGCTCTGAAGTCAGTTAACATTCTCCATTTACCTACTTTTTTCTTAATTACAAAACTGGAGAATTCCAAGGGGAAAATGTTGGAG
>NW_016905272.1:0-633 GCF_001698545.2 Rhinopithecus bieti | reverse complement strand
GTTTCAGTGGGGAGTAGGTGGGAGTGGCCGATGTGAAGGAGGAAAACTGCCTTGCCGGATAGAAGTTGAAATGCTAGCTGCTTTTTTTTAAGCTAACTTATCAGCATAAGCACTGTCCTGAGCTATGGCATCTGAGTCCTTTTGATGGCTACTTTTTTAGCTACCTTATCAGCATAAGCATTGTCTTGAGCAATGGTTGGGGAAGAAAATAGATTTTGGAAGTTATGAGAACTGTAGAGAGTTGAGCATAGTTTGTGATTTTAGGGCCTCTAACAGTATTAAAGCAGTGGCAGCCGCTGCGCACAGACATGAGGGCTAGGCTAAAACAGTAAGGTCGTTTGGACAGAAAGGTTACAGGATGAGGTCCCAGCTTTTGTGTGAGAATTCTGTCCGCACTAACCATGCCTAGGAAGGAAAGGAGTTGTTGTTTTGTAGAAGGGATTGGGGTTTGGGAGATTAGCCAGACACCATCAGCAGGGAGAGTAAGTGCGTATTTATGAGAATTATGCCGAGATAGGTAACAGATGAGGAAGATATTTGGGCTAGACTGAATTAATGGGGCTGTCCTTGAGGCCTTGCAGCAATAGAGCCTAGGTAATTTGCTGAGCCTGATGGGTATCAGGGTCAGTCTAA
>NW_016905271.1:0-880 GCF_001698545.2 Rhinopithecus bieti | reverse complement strand
GACCCCTGAGTAACCTAACTGGGAGACACCTCCCAGTAGGGGCAGACTGACACCTCACACGGCTGGTACCCCTTTGACATGAAGCTTCCAGAGGAACGATCAGGCAGCAACATTTGCTGTCCAGCAATATTCACTCTCCTGCAGGCTCTGCTGCTGATACCCAGGCAAACAGGGTCTGGAGTGGACCTCGAGCAAACTCCAACAGACCTGCAGCTGAGGGTCCTGACTGTTAGAAGGAAAACTAACAAACAGAAAGGACATCCACACCAAAACCTCATCCATATGTCACCATCAGCAAAGACCAATGGTAGATAAAACCACAAAGATGGGGAAAAAACAGCAGAAAAGCTGAAAATTCTAAAATCAGAGCATCTCTCCCCTCCAAAGGAACACAGCTCCTCACCAGCAATGGAACAAAGCTGTATGGAGAATAACTTTGACAAGTTGAGAGAAGAAGGCTTCAGATGATCAAACTTCTCTGAGCTAAAGGAGGAAGTTCGAACCCGTTGCAAAGAAGCGAAAACCTTGAAAAAAGATTGGATAAATGACTAACTAGAATAACCAATGTAGAGAAGTCCTTAAATGACCTAATGGAGCTGAAAATCATGGCACAAGAACTACGTGACAAATGCACAAGCTTCAGTAACCGATTAGATCAACTGGAAGAAAAGGTATCAGTAATTGAAGATCAAATGAATGAAATGAAGCAAGAAGAGAAGTCTAGACAAAAAAGATTTAAAAGAAACGAACAAAGCCTCCAAGAAATATGGGACTATGTGAAAAGAGCAAATCTACATCTGATTGGTGTACCTGAAAGTGACAGGGAGAATGGAACCAAGTTGGAAAACACTCTGCAGGATATTATCCAGGACAACTTCCC
>NW_016905270.1:0-226 GCF_001698545.2 Rhinopithecus bieti | reverse complement strand
TTCTCTGATATGTGCATTTACTTCACAGAGTTAATGCTTACTCTATGTTGTGCAGTTTCAAAACTCTGTCTTTGAAGAATCTGTGAAGGGATATTTAGTGACGCCTGGACACTTGTGGTGTGTGAGGAATTATTTTCCGATGAAACCTGCAAAAAACCGTTCTGAGCAACTGCTTTGTGATGTGTGTATTAATCTCCTAGAGTTAAACCATTCTTTGGATTTAGTA
>NW_016905269.1:0-881 GCF_001698545.2 Rhinopithecus bieti | reverse complement strand
TGTTATGGATTACGTTTATTGATTTGTGTATGTTGAACCAGACTTGCATCCCAGGAATGAAGCCGACTTGACTGTGGTGGATGAGCTTTTTGATGTGCTGCTGGATTCGGCTTGCCAGTATTTTATTGAGGATTTTCACATCCATGTTCATCAGGGATATTGGCCTGAAATTTTCTTTTTTTGTTGTGTCTCTGCCAGGTTTTGGTATCAGAATAATGCTGGCCTCATAATATGAGTTAAGGAGGAGTCCCTCTTTTCTATTTTTTGGAATAGTTTCAGAAGGAATGATACCAGCTCCTCTTTGTACCTCTGGTAGAATTCGGCTGTGAATCCATCTGGTCCTGGACTTTTTTGTTTGGTAGGCTATTAATTACAGCTCAATTTCAGAACCTGTTATTAGTCTATTCAGGGATTCCACTTCTTCCTGGTGTAGTCTTGGGAGGGTGTATGTGTCCAGGAATTTATCCATTTCTTCTAGACTTTCCAGTTTATTTGCCTAGAGGTATTTATAGTATTCTCTGATGGCAGTTTGTATTTTGTGTGGTCAGTGGTGATATCCCCTTTATCATTTTTTTATTGTGTCTATTTGATTCTTCTCTCTTTCTGCTTTATTAGTCTGGCTAGTGGTCTATATATTTTGTTAATCTTTTCAAAAAACCACCTCCTGAATTCATTGATTTTTTGAAGGATTTTTTTTGTCTCTCTATCTCCTTCAGTTCTGCTCTGATCTTAGTTATTTCTTGTCTTCTGCTAGCTTTTGAATTTGTTTGCTCTTGCTTCTCTAGTTCTTTTAAATGTGATGTTAGGGTGTTAATTTTAGACCTTTCCCACTTTCTCCTGTGGGATTTTAGTGCTATAAATTTCCCTCTAAACACTGCTTT
>NW_016905268.1:0-636 GCF_001698545.2 Rhinopithecus bieti | reverse complement strand
AAGCATTTGCTTGTGTGTAAAGGATTTTATTTCTCCTTCACTTATGAAGCTTAACTTGGCTGGATATGAAATTCTGGGATGAAAATTCTTTTCTTTAAGAGTGTTGAATACTGGCCCCACTCTCTTCTGGCTTGGAGAGTTTCTGCTGAGAGATCCACTGTTAGTCTGATGAGCTTCGCTTTGTGTATAACCCGACCTTTCTCTCTGGCTTCTCTTAACATTTTTTCCTTCATTTCAACTTTGGTGAATCTGACAATTATGTGTCTTGGAGTTGCTCTTCTCAAGGAGTATCTTTGTGGCGTTCTCTGTATTTCCTGAAGTTGAATGTTGGCCTGCCTTACTAGGTTGGGGAAGTTCTCCTTGATGATATCTTGCAGAGTATTTTCCACCTTGGTTCCATTTTCCCCATCACTTTCAGGCACATCAATCAGACATAGATTTGGTCTTTTCACATAATCCCATACTTCTTATAGGTTTTGTTCATTTCTTTTACTCTTTTTTCTCCACTCTTCTCGCTTCATTTCATTCATTTGATCTTCAGTCGCTGATACTCTTTCTTCCAGTTGATCTAGTCGGTTACTGAAGCTTGTACAATTGTCATGTATTTCTCGTGTTATGGTTTTCATCTCTATCAGT
>NW_016905267.1:0-295 GCF_001698545.2 Rhinopithecus bieti | reverse complement strand
GGCCGGGCGCGGTGGCTCAAGCCTGTAATCCCAGCACTTTGGGAGGCCGAGACGGGCGGATCACAAGGTCAGGAGATCGAGACCATCCTGGCAAACACAGTGAAACCCCGTCTCTACTAAAAAATACAAAAAACTAGCCGGGCGAGGTGGCGGGCGCTTGTAGTCCCAGCTACTTGGGAGGCTGAGGCAGGAGAATGGCGGGAACCCGGGAGGGGAAGCTTGCAGTGAGCTGAGATCCGGCCACTGCACTCCAGCCTGGGTGACAGAGCAAGACTCCGCCTCAAAAAAAAAAAAA
>NW_016905266.1:0-2391 GCF_001698545.2 Rhinopithecus bieti | reverse complement strand
ATGAGGGAGAACATGCGGTGATTGGCTTTCTGTTCTTGTGATAGTTTGCTAAGGATGATGGTTTCCAGCTGCATCCATGTCCCTACAAAGGACGCAAACTCATCCTTTTTTATGGCTGCATAGTATTCCATGGTGTATATGTGCCACCATATGACCCAGCCATCCCACTACTGGGTATATACCCAAAGGATTACAAATTATTCTACTACAAAGACACATGTACACGTATGTTTATTGCAGCACTATTCACAATAGCAAAGACTTGGAATCAACCCAAATGTCCATCAGTGACAGACTGGATTAAGAAAACACAACTAATTCTTGGCAAGCATGCAACAGAACCAATGAGAAAATGTGTAGGCTTACTGGAGCGTCATCTACTGGCTGTGAGCTTTCCCTGAGCCCTGAATATTAATCAGAGTGTTTTGCAAAGGAAATTGATCATATTGGTTAATTTGCCAACTCAGTTAAATGGAGATCTATTAAGAGCACTTCTGTTAACATAGTTGTTTTCCTTCACATTGACTGTAAGTACTGTGACAACGGAAGAAATAAGCGTGTCTTAGAAAGGACCATCTCTTTTTTATTCATCCCTACTTTCACTACCATGTACTGGGCACACAATAAATATTTGCGGAAGGAATAAAGAAATGAATAAATGAATATATTAAGAAATATCTAGAATAATTACATCCTTCCTCCACTGTAGCTCAAGTGTCAACCCTTACTACTGCTTGATTTTCCTGAATGATTTCTTTATCCTCCAAAGTAAAATGTGTAATTTCCCTTTTCTGCCTCCAATATACCTGCACTTACTGCCAACATACTACTTTAAAATACTCTAACATCTGATTTTTTTTATTTCCCATTAACCTATTACATATCTCTTGAAGGCAAGAAATCATTTGTATTTTATATCTTGTTTTAATATATAAATGACACATGCTATTTCCATTCCCAAATTAATTGATAAATACATGAATAAATAAAATAGTTGTGCCATATAGTTATCCTTGATATCACTTTAGATGAGGAAACTGAGGCTGGAAAGATTAAACAGCTTAAGTAATATTAACAAAGCAAATAACTCTTGGGACCTCCTTGCTCTGTATGTCAAAGCTCATGCTCTCTTTCAACTCTATTACGTCTCTTTGAATCAGCTAGTAAGATGAAACCTCTTCTAGGAAGTAAAGACTTCCGGGCCCCAATCAATTCTTTTACTTGCCACCTGCTTGTGAATATTAATATTGCTTTTGCTAGATTTTAAAACATAGACTCCTAGGTAAACAGTAAACAAGAGAGGCAGAGGCCAGAATGCTCAGAAAAAAGGATACAAACTGGCATAATAAGGATTATGTGGTCTGAAGCAGAGGTATGTGGAAGCTGAGGTGGGAAAGAGATGGTAAAGCAAACCAGACCCAAGGATATTGGTTTACCTTATGGTAATACTTAACCCATGCAATGAGAATATTTGTATGAATTATCCATGCCATTGTCTTCCTCCATAGAAGATATCATATTTTCCATATGTGGTTTGGAGAGACTTCCTGGAGTATAGACTGATTCCAAGTGTATCTTGAATGGTTGGGAAAATATGGCTTAGTGTTTGGTAAAAGGGGTCTAATTTGCAGACTTCAAGGCCAGTGAGATTGAAGGAGCAGATTCAAATAAAAAATAGGCATATTTGAAGGAAGAACAAGCCATTGTGATGTTATAGTGAAGAGTAGAGAAACCCCATAGAATGATGAGAAGGGCAGAACATCTTTTGTTAATGATTTTCCTGGACCTCCAACTCCATACCACTGAACACCACATTCATCTTTAGTTTTATCCGAATCAGATTGGCTAATTTTCATCTGAGTTCTTCAGATGTCATATCTTGTGCTGAATCTCTTAGCTCTCAAATTCCTAACTTCGTATTTTAGAAAATTCAGACCAAAATCAATTCTCTAGTTTTCCAACCCTTGTCACTGATTTTCTTTCCATACACTTAATAATGTAGAGGTTCAACAACTTAGTGCATTGCATAACATATTAATTGTCTTCTATATCATCTCATTGAAACGCATCCAGGATATACTATTATTCTTCCCACCTCTATTCATTTTTTTGGTTTTATTTGGCAAGGAAATAAGGCCCTGTGGCTACTTTATTCAATATCATTATCACTGCAACATAATTTCTTTTGTTTATTTTCTTCTTTTAGTATTTATAAATTCTCTTACTGTTCTACAAGTTCAGTGGGGCAGTGGTCTAACTTTTCCAACTATCAAATCACTTTACCACAAGTTTACTTTCTCCTACAACTGAATTGGCTATCTTTACTGAAAATTATAAATATGAAATCATATAAAACATAAAATAATAATTTTAAATAACATTTTATAATAA
>NW_016905265.1:0-222 GCF_001698545.2 Rhinopithecus bieti | reverse complement strand
TGGCTGGGCGCAGTGGCTCAAGCCTGTAATCCCAGCACTTTGGGAGGCCGAGGCGGGCGAATCACGAGGTTAGGAGATCGAGACCATCCTGGCTAACCCGGTGAAACCCCGTCTCTACTAAAAATACAAAAAATTAGCCGGGCGTGGTGGTGGGCGCCTGTAGTCCCAGCTACTCGGAGGCTGAGGCAGGAGAATGGCGTGAACCCGGGGGGCGGAGCTTGC
>NW_016905264.1:0-428 GCF_001698545.2 Rhinopithecus bieti | reverse complement strand
TGGGGTGGAGAGTTCTGTAGATGTCTATTAGGTCCGCTTGGTGCAGAACTGATTTCAATTCCTTCATATCCTTGTTAACTTTCTGTGTTGTTGATCGGTGTAATGTTGACGGTGGGGTGTTAAAGTCTCCCATTGTTATTGTATGGGAGTCTAAGTCTCTTTGTAAGTCTCTAAGGACTTGCTTTATGAATCTGGGTACTCCTGTATTGGGTGCATATATATTTAGGATAGTTAGCTCTTCTTGTTGAATTGATCCCTTTACCATTATGTAATGGCCTTCTTTGTCTCTTTTGATCTTTGTTGGTTTAAAGTCTGTTTTATCAGAGACTAGATTGCAACCCCTGCTTTTTTTGTTTTCCATTTGCTTGGTAGATCTTCTTTCATCCTCTTATTTTGAGCTTATGTGTGTCTCTGCACGTGAGATAGGT
>NW_016905263.1:0-226 GCF_001698545.2 Rhinopithecus bieti | reverse complement strand
CTTTTTTTTTTTTTTTTTGAGACGGAGTCTCGCTCTGTCGCCCAGGCTGGAGTGCAGTGGCCGGATCTCAGCTCACTGCAAGCTCCACCTCCCGGGTTCGCGCCATTCTCCTGCCTCAGCCTCCCGAGTAGCTGGGACTACAGGCGCCCGCCAGGTCGCCCGGCTAGTTTTTTTTGTATTTTTAGTAGAGACGGGGTTTCACCATGTTAGCCAGGATGGTCTTGAT
>NW_016905262.1:0-635 GCF_001698545.2 Rhinopithecus bieti | reverse complement strand
TAAAAGCCAGAAGAGAATGGGGGCCAATAGTCAACATTCTTAAAGAAAATAATTTTCAACTCAGAATTTCATATTCAACCAAACTAAGCTTCTTAAGTGAAGGAGAAATAAAATCCTTTACAGACAAACAAAGGCTAAGAGATTTTGTCACCACCAGGCCTGACTAACAAGAGCTCCTGAAGGATGCACTAAACATGGAAAGCAATAACCGGTACCAGCCACTGTAAAACATGCCAAATTGTAAAGACCATCTATGCTAGGAAGAAATGGCATCAACTAATGGACAAAATAACCAGCTAACATCATAATGACAGGATCAAATTCACACATAACAATATTAACCCTAAATGTAAATGGGCTAAATGCCCCAATTAAAAGACAAAGACTGGCAAATTGGATAAAGAGTCAAGAACCATCAGTGTGCTGTATTCAGGAGACCAATCTCATGTGCAGAGACACACATAGGCTCAAAATAAAGGGATGGAGGAAGATCTACTAAGCAAATTGAAAACAAACAAACAAAAAAAGCAGGGGTTTCAATCCTAGTCTCTGATAAAACAGACTTTAAACCAACGAAGATCAAAAGAGAGACAAAGAAGGCTATTACATAATGGTAAAGGGATCAATTCAACAAG
>NW_016905261.1:0-505 GCF_001698545.2 Rhinopithecus bieti | reverse complement strand
CCCAGCACTTTGGGAGGCCTAGACGGGTGGATCATGAGGTCAGGAGATCGAGACCATCCTGGCTAACACGGTGAAACCCCGTCTCTACTAAAAAATACAAAAAACTAGCCGGGCGTGGTGGCGGGCGCCTGTAGTCCCAGCTACTCGGGAGGCTGAGGCAGGAGAATGGCGTGAACCGGGGAGGCGGAGCTTGCAGTGAGCTGAGATCCAGCCACTGCACTCCAGCCTGGGGACACAGCGAGACTCCGTCTCAAAAAAAAAAAAAAAAAAATGGAATTTGGAGGCCGGGTGCGGTGGCACACCTGTAATCCCAGCACTTTGGGAGGCCGAGGTGGGCAGATCACAAGGTCAAGAGATCGAGACCATCCTGGCCAACATGGTGAAACCTCGTCTCTACTAAAAATACAAAATTAGCTGCGCGTGGTGGCGCATGCCTGTAGTCCCAGCCACACAGGAGGCTGAAGCAGGACAATTGCTTGAACCCTGGAGGCGGAGGTTGCAGTGA
>NW_016905260.1:0-1013 GCF_001698545.2 Rhinopithecus bieti | reverse complement strand
TCCATCAACAGTGTAAAAGTGTTCCAATTTCTCCACATCCTTTCCAGCACCTGGTGTTTCCTGACTTTTTAATGATCGCCATTCTAACTGGGGTGAGATTGTATCTCATTGTGGTTTTGATTTGCATTTCTCTGATGACCAGTGATGATGAGCATTTTTTCATGAGTCTGTTGGCTGCATAAATGTCTTCTTTTGAAAAGTGTCTGTTCGTACCCTTTGCCCACTTTTGATGGCATTGTTTGATTTTTTCTTGTAAATTTGTTTACATTCTTTGTAGATTCTGGATATTAGCCCTTTGTCAGATGGGTGGATTGCAAAATTTTCTCCCATTCTGTAGGTTGTCTGTTCACTGTGATGGTGGTTTCTTTTGCCATGCAGAAACTCTTTAGTTTAATTAGATTCCATATGTCTATTTTGGCTTTTGTTGCCATTGCTTTTGGTGTTTTAGTCATGTTTAGTATGCCTATGTCCTGAATGGCATTGCCTAACTTTTCTTCCAGGGTTTTATGGTATTAGGTCAAACATTTAAGTCTTTAATCAATCTTGAGTTAATTTTGTATAAGGTGTAACGAAGGGATCCAGTTTCAGCTTTCTACATATGGCTAGCCAGATTTCAAAGCACCATTTATTAAATAGGAAAACCTTTCCCCATTGCTTGTTTTGTCAGGGTTGTCAAAGATCAGATGGTTGTAGCTGTGTGGTGTTATTTCTGAGGGCTCTGTTCTGTTCCATTGGTCTGTATCTCTGTTTTGGTACCAGTACCATGCTGTTTTGGTTACAGTAGCCTTCTAGTATAGTTTGAAGTCAGGTAGTGTGATGCCTCCAGCTTTGTTCTTTTGGCTTAGGATTGTCTTGGCAATGTGGGCTCTTTTTTGGTTCCATATGAACTTTAAAGTAGATTTTTCCAATTCTGTGAAGAAAGTTATTGGTAGCTTGATGGGGATGGCATTGAATTTATAAATTGCCTTGGGCAATATGGCCATTTTCATGATATTGAATCTTCCTATCAATGA
>NW_016905259.1:0-1010 GCF_001698545.2 Rhinopithecus bieti | reverse complement strand
GCTTATGCCTATAATCCCAACACTTTGGGAGGCGGAGGCAGGTGGATCACGAGGTCAGGAGTTCGAGACCAGCCTGGCCAACACATGGTGAAACGCTGTCTTTACTAAAAATACAAAAATTAGCCAGGCATGGTGGTGGGTGCCTGTAATCCCAGCTACTCAGGAGACTGAGGCAGGAGAATTGCTTGAAACCGGAAGGCGGAGGTTGCAGTGAGCAGATATTGCACCACTGCACTCCAGCCTGGGTGAAAGAGCAAAACTCCGTCTCAGCAACAACAACAAAAACACCCACAACAACAACAACAAAGTCAAGACTGCTATACTCAGGAGACCCATGTCATGTTCAAAGGCACATATAGGCTCAAAATAAAGAGATAGGAGAAATATTTACCAAGCAAATGGAAAGCAAATAAAAGCAGGAGTTGCAATCCTAGTCTCTGATAAAACGGACTTTAAACCAACAAAGATCAAAAGAGACAAAGAAGGCCATTACATAATGGTAAAGGGATCAACACAACAAGAAGAGCTAACTCTCCTACATATATATGCACCCAATACAGGAACACCCAGATTCATAAAGCAAGTTCTTAGAGACCTACAAAGAGGCTTAGACTCCCACACAATAATAGTGGGAGACTTTAATACCCCACTGTCAATGTGAAACAGATCAACAAGACAGAAAATTAACAAGGATATTCAGGACTTGAACTCAGCTCTGGACCAAGCAGACCTAATAGACAGCTGCAGAACTCTCCACCTCAAATCAACAGAATATACATTCTTCTCAGCACCACATCACACTTATTCCAAAATTGACCACATAATTGGAAGTAAAATACTTCTCAGCAAATGCAAAAGAATGGAAATCATATCAAACAGTCTCTCAGACCACAGTGCAATCAACTTAGAACTTAGGATTCAGAAACTCACTCAAAACCACACAACTTCATGGCAACTGAACAACCTGCTCCTGAATGACTACTGGATAAATAATGAAGTCAAGGCAGAAA
>NW_016905258.1:0-226 GCF_001698545.2 Rhinopithecus bieti | reverse complement strand
CTGGGGTGAAGAGTTCTGTAGATGTCTATTAGGTCTGCTTGGTGTAGAGCTGTGTTCAAGTCCTGGATATCCTTGTTAACTTTCTGTCTCATTGATCTGTCTAATGTTGACAGTGGGGTGTTAAAGTCTCCCATTATTATTGTATGGGAGTCTAAGTCTCTTTGTAAGTCTCTAAGGACTTGCTTTATGAATCTAGGTGCTCCTGTATTTAGGATAGTTAGCTCTT
>NW_016905257.1:0-1289 GCF_001698545.2 Rhinopithecus bieti | reverse complement strand
CATATTTTTTAGGGTTGGTCAAATGAAACAAGCAATTTTAATGAATAAAGTTTGATAGAAGTAATTTCAATCCAAAATAATTAAGTTTTTTTTCGTTTTTTGCAGGTTTTTTTAAAAAAATTCTTTATTACACTTTAAGTTCTAGGGTACATGTGCACCATGTGCAGGTTTGTTATATGGGTATACATGTGTCACATTGGTTTACTGCACCCATCAACTAGTCATTTACATTAGGTATTTCTCCTAATGCTTTCCCTCCCCAGCTCTCCACCCACTGACAGGCCCCAGTGTGTGATGTTCCCCACCCTGTGTCCAAGTGTTCTCATTGTTCAATTCCCACCTATGAGTGAGAAATGCGGTGTTTGGTTTTCTGTTCTTGTGATAGTTTGCTGAGAATGATGGTTTCCGGCTTCATCTATGACCCTGCAAAGGACATGAACCCATCCTTTTTTATGGCTGCATAGTATTCCATGGTGTATATGTGCCACATTTTCTTTTCTTTTTTTTAGACCGAGTTTTGGAGTGCCATAGCACGATCTCGACTCACTGCAAACTCTGCCTCCTGTGTTCAAGCGATTCTCCTGCCTCAGCCTTCCTGAGTAGCTGGGACTACGGGCATGTGCCACCATGCCCGACTAATTTTGTATTTTAGTAGAGATGGGGTTTCTCCATGTTGGTCAGGCTGGTCTTGAACTTCCAACCTCAGATGGTCTGCCTGATTCTGCCTCCCAAAGTGCTGGGATTATAGGCATGAGCCACTGCGCCTGGCCTGTGCCACATTTTCTTAATCCAGTCTATCGATAATTGATGGGCTTTTGGGTTGGTTCCAAGTCTTTGCTATTGTGAATAGTGCTGCAATAAACATACGTGTGCATGTGTCTTTATAGTAGCATGATTTATAATCCTTTGGGTATGTACCCAGTAATGGGATTGCTGGGTCAAATGGTAATTCTAGTTCTAGATCCTTGAGGAATTGCCACACTGTCTTCCACAATGGTTGAACCAATTTAGTCTCCCACCAACAGTGTAAAAGTGTTCCTATTTCTCCACATCCTCTCCAGCATCTGTTGTTTCCTGACTTATTAATGATCACCATTCTAACTGGCATGAGATGGTATCTCATTGTGGTTTTGATTTGCATTTCTTTGATGACCAGTGATGATAAGCATTTTTTCATGTGTCTGTCAACTGCATAGATGTCTTCTTTTGAGAAATGTGTTCATATCCTTTGCCCACTTTTGATGGGTTGTGTTTTCTTGTCAATTTGTTTGAGTTCTTTGTAGATTCTG
>NW_016905256.1:0-366 GCF_001698545.2 Rhinopithecus bieti | reverse complement strand
TTTGTTGTGTTTTCTTGTCCTTAAGATTTCTAGAATATCAGTAAACAATCTGAAAATAATTTTAAAATTTATCTTTGTGCTATAGAAGTCAGAGAAGGGCCAGGCAAGGTGGCTCAAACCTATAATCCCAGCAGTTTCAGAGGGCAAAGCAAGTGGATTGCCTGAGGTCAGGAGATGGAGACCAGCCTGGCTAACATGGCGAAACCTCATTTCTACGAAAATACAAAATGAGCCATGCATGATGATGGGCACCTATAACCTCAGATACTTGGAAGGCTGAGGCAGTAGAATAGCTTGAAGCCAGGAGATGCAAGGGCAGTGGCCAAGATTGTGCCACTGCACTCCAGCCTGGGTGAAAAAACTCCA
>NW_016905255.1:0-1044 GCF_001698545.2 Rhinopithecus bieti | reverse complement strand
GTTAGGTATTTCTCCTAATGCTATCCATCCCCTGCCCCTACCCCACGACAGGCCCCATATGTGATGTTCCCGGCCCTGTGTTCCAGTGTTCTCATTGTTCAATTCCCACCTATGAGTGAGAACATGCAGTGTTTGCTTTTCTGTCCTTGTGGTAGTTTGCTCAGGATGATAGTTTCCAGCTTCATCCATGTCCCTACAAAGGATATGAACTCATCCTTTTTTATGGCTGCATAGTATTCCATGGTGTATATGTGCCACCTTTTCTTAATCCAGTCTGTCATTGATGGACATTTGGGTTGGTTCCAAGTCTTTGCTATCATGAACAGTACCGCAATAAACATACGTGTGCATTTGTGTTTATAGTAGCATGATTTGTAATCCTTTGGATATATACCCAGTAATGGGATTGCTGGGTCAAATGGTATTTCTAGTTCTAGATCCTTGAGGAATCACCACACTGTCTTCCACAATGGGTGAACTAGTTTACACTTCCACCAACAATGTAAAAGCTTTCCTATTTCTCCACATCCTTTCCAGCATCTGTTGTTTCCTGACTTTTAATGATCGTCATTCTAACTGGTATGAGATGGTATCTCATTGTGGTTTTGATTTGCATTTCTCTGATGACCAGTGAGGATGAGCATTTTTTCATGTATCTGTTGGCTGAATAAATGGCTCCATTTGAGAAAGGTCTGTTCATATCATTCGCCCACTTTTTGATGGGATTGTTTTTTTTCTTGTAAATTTGTTTAAGTTGTTTGTAGATTCTGGATGTTAGCTCTTTGTCAGATGGGTAGATTGCAAAAATTTTGTCCCATTCTGTAGGTTGCCTGTTCACTCTGATGGTAGTTTCTTTTGCTGTGCAGAAGCTCTTTAGTTTAATTAGATCCCATTTGTCTATTTTGGCTTTTGTTGCTATTGCTTTTGGTGTTTTACTGGTGAAGTCCTTGTCCTATGTGGTATTGCCTAAGTTTTCTTCTAGGGTTTTTATGGTTTTAGGTCTAACATTTAAGTGTTTAATACATCTTGAATTAATTTTGTATA
>NW_016905254.1:0-1074 GCF_001698545.2 Rhinopithecus bieti | reverse complement strand
CAGGAGGAGTTCTTGTAAAGCAGGTCTGGTGGTGACAAAATCTCTCAGCCTTTGCTTGTCCGTAAAGGATTTTATTTCTCCTTCCCTTATGAAGCTTAGTTTAGCTGGATATGAAATTCTGGGTGGAAAATTCTATTCTTTAAGAATGTTGAATATTGGCCCCACTCTCTTCTGGCTTGTAGGGTTTCTGCTGAGAGATCTGCTGTTAGTCTGATGGGCTTCCCTTTGTGGGTAACTAGACCTTTCTCTCCGGCTGCCCTTAACACTTTTACCCTCATTTCAACCTTGTTGAATCTGACAATTATGTGTCTTGGGGTTGCTCTTCTCAAGGAGTATCTTTGTGGTGTTCTCTGTATTTCTTACATTTGAATGTTGGCCTGCCTTGCTGGGTTGGGGAAGTTCTCCTGGATAATATTCTGAAGAGTGTTTTCCAACTTGGTTCCATTCTCCCCATCACTTTCAGGTACACCAATCAAACGTAGATTTGGTCTTTTCACATAGTCCCATATTTCTTGGAGGCTTTGTTCATTTCTTTTACTCTTTTGTCTGTAACATTGTCTTCTCACTTATTTCATTAATTTCATCTTCAATCACTGATACCCTTTCTTCTACTTGGTCAAATTGGCTACTGAAGCTTGTGCATGCATCATGAAGTTCTCATGCCATGGTTTTCAGCTCCATCATTTAAATTCTTATCTGCACTCTTTATTCTAGTTATCCATTCGTCTAATCGTTTTCAAGAATTTTAGCTTCCCTGTGATAGGCTCGAAAATCCTCCTTTAGCTCAGAGAAGTTTGTTATCACCGACCTTCTGAAGCCTTCTTCTCTCAACTTATCAAAGTCATTCTCCATCCAGCTTTGTTCCATTGCTGGTGAGGAGCTGTGATCCTTTGGAGGAGAAGAGGCACTCTGATTTTAGAATTTTCAGGTTTTCTTCTCTGGTTTCTCTCCATCTTTGTGGTTTTATTTACCTTAGGTCTTTGATGTTGGTGACCTACAGATGGGTTTTGGTGTAGATGATGTTTTATTGATGTTGATGCTGTTCCTTTCTGTTTATTAGTTTTCATTCTAACA
>NW_016905253.1:0-216 GCF_001698545.2 Rhinopithecus bieti | reverse complement strand
CGTAGATACTGTTGAATTTTGTCAAAAGCCTTTTCTGCATCTATTGAGATAATCATGTGGTTCTTGTCTTTGGTTCTGTTTATACGCTGGATTATGTTTATTGATTTGCCAATGTTGAACCAGCCTTGCATCCCAGGGATGAAGCCCACTTGATCATGGTGGATAATATTTGGATGTGCTGCTGAATCTGGTTTGCCAGTATTTTATTGAGGATTT
>NW_016905252.1:0-431 GCF_001698545.2 Rhinopithecus bieti | reverse complement strand
CAGATGTAGATTTGGTGTTTTCACATAATCCCATACTTCTTGGAGGCTTGTTCATTTCTTTTACTCTTTTTTCTCTCTACACTTCTCTCCTTGCTTCATTTCATTCATTTGATCTTCAATCACTGATACTCTTTCTTCCAGTTGATCGAGTCGGTTACTGAAGCTTGTGCATTTGTCACATAGTTCTTGTGTTATGGTTTTCATCTCTATCAGTTTTTTTAAGGTCTTCTCTGCATTGATTATTCTAGTTGTCCATTCATCCATTCTTTTTTCAAGGTTTTAGTTTCTTTGCGCTTTTACGTACTTCCTCCTTTAGCTCTGAGAAGTTTGGTTGACTGACGCTTTCTTCTCTCAACTCGTCGTCATTCTCCATCTAGCTTTGTTCTGTTGCTGGCGATGACCTGCGTTCCTTTGGAGGGGTGGACGTGCTC
>NW_016905251.1:0-215 GCF_001698545.2 Rhinopithecus bieti | reverse complement strand
ATTGCACATCACTCCTTTATTATACTGATCTGGAAAAGGATTTAGTACACTTATGCTCAGGTGAACACTGGACCCATGTGGCAGAGCCAAGCAACTAGAACATGATTCGGAAATCAGTGAAAGACACTTGGAGAGGACCAAGGGGCGTTTCACTGCCATGAAACAAGGCAGGAAGGGATTCTAACACACACAGCAGGAAGCACTCCTGCCCCTCA
>NW_016905250.1:0-433 GCF_001698545.2 Rhinopithecus bieti | reverse complement strand
ATCACAACTAACTGCCCAATAATCTTAAAAGTCTCAGCAGGAAGCCTTTACTTTGCAATACCCTTTAAATCCATAGTAAGCTGAGAATTTTCCTCCATTTGATTCCCGGTCAAAATGTTAACCTGTGAATTTGTGCTACCCTCCACGCGCCTGAACACCTGTCTGGTGCCTTTACGCACACCGAAGGCCAGTATTTTCCCGTGGAGCAGGTAAACAGACAAGAAACAGAAGGCTGCTTAATTATTCCTCTTTCATGAGAGTTGACATGTTTTCAAGGAATCTTTTTTAAACTCCTGGAGGACTCCAGATATTTAGGAATTCAGTCTCAGTAAGTAGATGTTTGTTCTACTGGGATTTCCCAAGGTTTTCTCATCTAATACTCATGAGGGATGATTTGCTCTTTGACCATTTATCTGTGCATGTATTTAGAGGC
>NW_016905249.1:0-216 GCF_001698545.2 Rhinopithecus bieti | reverse complement strand
TTCACAATAGCAAAGACTTGGAACCAACCCAAATGCCCATCAATGATAGACTGGATAAAGAAAATGTGGCACATATACACCATGGAATACTATGCAGCCATAAAAAAGGATGAGTTCATGTCCTTTGCAGGGACATGGATGAAGCTGGAAACCATCATTCTCAGCAAACTAACACAGGAACAGAAAACCAAACACCACATGTTCTCACTCATAAGT
>NW_016905248.1:0-434 GCF_001698545.2 Rhinopithecus bieti | reverse complement strand
GATCTCAAGGATACAACATAGATGAACATTGGTAATAGTTATTGAGTCCTCCCAGTGTTCCAGGCACTGTTTTAAGTACCCTTTGTATATTAACTCATTTAAGCCTCAGATCAGTTCCATTACATAAGTTCTATTATCTCCATTTTACAAATGAGAAAACCGAAGCCGAGAGAGGTTAGAGAACCTGACCAATGTCATATAGCCAGGAAGATTCATGCCATGTGGTTCTTATACACAAGTATATTATAAGCCACAGTCCCAGATCTCAAAGTATCAGAAGGCAGGCGTCACCGCCCCACTAGATACATGAGGAAACTGAGGCACTCAGGCTCTGGGATGACACGGTTGTCAAGTGACAGAATCAGAGCCAGCAAAGATGACTTCTTGATTTCCATCCTGGGAGATTTTCCTACAGAACACCAAGTACAAGCGGC
>NW_016905247.1:0-215 GCF_001698545.2 Rhinopithecus bieti | reverse complement strand
ATAAATCTATAGTTTTATTAAGACAAAACTGACAGTGTAGTATGAAGTTTACATTTAAACAAAGTTTACACAGAAATCTAACACATGCCTAAAAGGATTTTACAATGTAGCTCTAGATGCAAGTCTAGACAATATCAAGAACTGATGGATCTCATGACTCAAGACAAGAGCATTTTGGGTATCAGTTACTTCTTAGGATTTCTTAAAAAATTGTG
>NW_016905246.1:0-720 GCF_001698545.2 Rhinopithecus bieti | reverse complement strand
TTTTCATTTTCACCATGGGCCTCAATGCACTCGCAAATATCACTTGTCCGATTCCATAACAACAGTTTTAGCAAACTGCTTCATGAAGACAAAGATGTTACTCGGTGAGTTGAATTCACATGTCACAAAGAAGTTTCTCAGAAAGATACTTTCTAGTGTTTATTTGAGGATATTTCCTTTCTCTCCATCAGCTTCATTGCACTAAGAAATATCCCAATGCAGATTGCAAGAAAAGAGTGTTAGGAAACGGATCAATGAAAAGGAAAGTGTAGACACATGAAAAAATGCTCATCATCACTCGCCATCAGAGAAATGCAAATCAAAACCACAATGAGATACCATCTCACACCAGTTAGAGTGGCAGTCATTAAGAAGTCAGGAAACAACAGGTGCTGGAGAGGATGTGGAGAAATAGGAACACTTTTACACTGTTGGTGGGATTGTAAACTAGTTCAACCATTATGGAAAAAAGTATGGCAATTCCTCAAGGATCTAGAACTAGATGTACCATATGACCCAGCCATCCCACTACTGGGTATATACCCAAAGGATTATAAATTATTCTACTACAAAGACACATGCACACGTATGTTTATTGCGGCACTATTCACAATAGCAAAGACTTGAAATCAACCAAAATGTCCATCTGTGACAGACTGGATTAAGAAAATGTGGCACATATACACTTTGGAATACTATGCAGCCATAAAAAAGGATGAA
>NW_016905245.1:0-435 GCF_001698545.2 Rhinopithecus bieti | reverse complement strand
AGTATGGCGATTCCTCAAGGATCTAGAACTAGATGTACCATATGACCCAGCCATCCCATTACTGGGTATATACCCAAAGGATTATAAATCATGCTGCTATAAAGACACATGCACACGTATGTTTATTGCGGCACTATTCACAATAGCAAAGACTTGGAATCAACCCAAATGTCCATCTGTGACAGACTGGATTAAGAAAATGTGGCACATATACACCATGGAATATTATGCAGCCATAAAAAAGGATGAGTTTGCGTCCTTTGTAGGGACATGGATGCAGCTGGAAACCATCATTCTTAGCAAACTATCACAAGAACAGAAAACCAAACACCGCATGTTCTCACTCATAGGTGGGAACTGAACAATGACATCACTTGGACTCGGGAAGGGGAACATCACACATCGGGGCCTATCATGGGGAGGGGGGAGGGGGGA
>NW_016905244.1:0-1105 GCF_001698545.2 Rhinopithecus bieti | reverse complement strand
TTTGATGTGCTGCTTAATTCGGTTTGCCAGTATTTTATTGAGGATTATTGTATTGGTGTTCATCAGGGATATCCGTCTAAAATTCTCCTTTTTTGTGTGTGTGTCTCTGCCAGGCTTTAGTATCAGGATGATGTTCACCTCATGAAATGAATTAGGGAGGATTCCCTCTTTTCTATTGATTGGAATAGTTTCAGAAGGAATAGTACCAGCTCCTCTTTGTATCTCTGGTAGAATTTGGCTGTGAATCCGTCTGGTCCTGGACTCCTTTTGTTGGTAGGCTATTAATTATTGCCTCATTTTCAGAATCTGTTATTAGTCTATTCAGGGATTCAACTTCTTCCTGGTTTAGTCTTAAGAGGGTGTATGTGTCCAGGAATTTATTCATTTCTTCTAGATTTTCTAGTTTATTTGTGTAGAGATGTTTACAGTATTTTCTCATGGTAGTTTGTATTTCTGTGGGATTTGTGCTGATATCCCCTTTATCATTTTTTATCGTGAGTTTTGATTCTTCTCTTTTCTTCTTCATTAATCTTGCTAATGGTATATCAGTTTTGTGGATCTTTTCAAAAAACCAGGTCTTGGATTCATTGATTTTTTGAAGTGTTTTTTATGTCTCTATCTCCTCAGTTCTGCTCTGATCTTATTATTTCTTGCCTTCTGCTAGGTTTGAATGTGTTTGCTCTTGCTTCTCTAGTTCTTTTAATTGTGATGTTAGGGTGTCAATTTTAGATCTTTCCTGCTTTCTCTTGTAGGCATTCAGTGCTCTACACACTGCTTTCAGTGTGTCCCAGAGATTCTGGCATATTGTGTCTTTGTTCTCATTGGTTTCAAAGAACATCTTTATTTCTGCCTTCATTTTGTTATGTACCCAGTAGTCATTCAGGAGCAGGTTGTTCAGTTTCCATGTAGTTGAGCAGTTTTGATTGAGTTTCTTAGTCCTGAGTTCTAGTTTGATTGCACTGTGGTCTGAGAGACAGTTTGTTATAATTTCTGTTCTTTTACATTTGCTGAGATATACTTTACTTCCAAGTATGAGGTCAATTTTAGAATAAGTGTGATGTGGTGCTGAGAAGAATGTATATTCTATTGATTTGGGGTTCGGAAG
>NW_016905243.1:0-215 GCF_001698545.2 Rhinopithecus bieti | reverse complement strand
CCTTCTGCGTGGTCACGCCGAGCCAGCGCCTGGGCCTGGAACAGGGCCGTAGTCTCCCAGCTTCACCCACCACCTCTCTACCATGGACCCCGCAAAGTGAACGAGCTTCGGGCCTTTGTGAAAATGTGTAAGCAGGATCCGAGCGTTCTGCACACCGAGGAAATGCGCTTCCTGAGAGAGTGGGTGGAGAGCATGGGGGGTAAAGTACCACCTGC
>NW_016905242.1:0-1007 GCF_001698545.2 Rhinopithecus bieti | reverse complement strand
AAAGATCTAAAATTAACACTCTAACATCAAAGTTAAAAGAAGTAGAGCAGCAACAGCAAACAAATTCAAAAGCTAGCAGAAGACAAGAAATAACTAAGATCAGAGCAGAACTGAAGGAGACAGAGACATAAAAAACCCTTCAAAAAAATCAATGAATCCAGGAGCTGGTTTTTTGAAAAGATCAACAAAATAGACCACTAGCAAGACTAATAAAGAAGAAAAGAGGGAAGAATCAAATAGACGTAATAAAAAATGATAAAAGGGGATATCACCACGGACCCCACAGAAATACAAACTACCACCAGAGAATACTTATAAATACCTCTACACAAATAAACTAGAAAACCTAGAAGAAATGGATAAATTCCTGGACACATACACCCTCCCAAGACTAAACCAGGAAGAAGTCGAATCCCTGAATAAACCAATAACAAGTTCTGAAATTGAGGCAGTAATAGCCTACCAACTGAAACAAGTCTACGACCAGGCAGATTCACAGCAGAATTCTACCAGAGGTACAAAGAGGAGCTGGTATCATTCCTTCCAAAACTATTCCAAACAATAGAAAAGAGGGACTCCTCCCTAACTCATTTTATAAGGCCAGCTTCATCCTAATACCAAAACCTGTTAGAGACACAACAAAAAAAGAAAACTTCAGGACAACATCCCTGATGAACATCGAGGCAAAATCCTCAACAAAATGCTGCCAAACCGAACCCAGCAGCACATCAAAAGCTTATCCACCAGGATCAAGTTGGCTTCATACCTGGGATGCAAGGCTGGTTCAACATATGCAAATCAATAAACATAATCCATCACATAAACAGAACCGATGACAAAATTACATGATTACCTCAATAGTTGCAGTAAAGGCCTTCGACAAAATTCAACAGCCCTTCATGCTAAAACCTCTCAATAAACTAGGTATTGATGGGACGTATCTCAAAATAATTAGAGCTGTTCATGACAAGCCCACAGCCAATATCATACTGAATGGGCAAAAACTG
>NW_016905241.1:0-250 GCF_001698545.2 Rhinopithecus bieti | reverse complement strand
CAATAGGTGTTAAGTAGCTCAGTGTCCAAATAATAAGTAAAACAGGAGTAAGAGGCAGAAGGGAGCATTGATAACCCACCTCTCAATACTACTAGAAAGTTGGCTGCCTCATCTCTTATTATTTTGTATTTATTTGATATTTTATTCTGGGTGCGTAGATTTAATATTATGTTGACACTTTAATTTAATATTATGTTGACAATCCTTAGTATTGATTGGGTTTTCCCTCTTTTTTCTACTCTGCTACCTC
>NW_016905240.1:0-215 GCF_001698545.2 Rhinopithecus bieti | reverse complement strand
TTTTAATAGATCTTCTGTATGGCATGGACAGCTTCTAGTGGGAATTAGTATATAGCCTGTTCTTGATGAAGACAACACTAGACAGATGTTGCCTGATGCCTGGATAATGCTGAATGTGACAAAACCAGCGAGACACATTAAGGTATTTCTCCTTTTCTTGAACTGTCAGGTCAACTATAAAGCGATGAAGTCCATAGTACAATAGGATATCTGCT
>NW_016905239.1:0-1006 GCF_001698545.2 Rhinopithecus bieti | reverse complement strand
TTCGGTATATCTCCTAATGCTATCCCTTCCCCTCCCCCCACCCCATGACAGGTCCCAGTGTGTAATGTCCCCTTCCTGTATCCAAGTGTTCTCATTGTTCAATTCCCACCTATGAGTGAGAACATGCAGTGTTTGGTTTTCTGTTCTTGCAATAGTTTGCTGAGAATTACAGTTTCCAGCTGCATCCATGTCCCTATAAAAGACATGAACTCATCGTTTTTTATGGCTGCATAGTATTCCATTGTGTATATGTGCCACATTTTCTTAATCCTGTCTATTATTGATAGACATTTGGATTGGTTCCAAGTCTTTCTTATTGTGAATAATGCCAAAATAAACACAACTGTGCATGTTTCTTTATAGCAGCACAATTTATAATCCTTTGGGTAGATCCCAAAGGGATGGCTAGGTCATATGGTCTTTCTTGTTCTAGATCCTTGAGGAATCGCCACACTGTCTTCCACAAAGGTTAAACTAGTTTGCAGTCCCACCAAGAGTGTAAAAGTGTTCCTATTTCTCCACATCCTCTCCAGCACCTGTTGTTTCCTGACTTTAATGATTGCCATTGTAACTGGTGTGAGATGGTGTCTCATTGTGGTTTTGATTTGCATTTCTCTGATAGTGAGTGATGATGAGCATTTTTTCTTGTGTCTGTTAGCTGCATAAATGTCTTCTTTTCAGATGTGTCTGTTCATATCCTTTGCCCACTTTTGATGGGGTTGTTAGTTTTTTCTTGTAAATTTGTTTGAGTTTTTTGTAGGTTCTGGATATTAGCCCTTTGTCAGATGGATAGATTGCAAAATTTTCTCCCATTCTGTATGTTACCTGTTCACTCTGATGGTAGTTTCTTTTGCTGTGCAGAAGCTCTTTAGTTTAATTAGATCCCATTTATCAATTTTGGCTTTCGTTACCATTGCTTTTGGTGTTTTAGTCATGCAGTTCTTGGCCATGCCTATGTCCCGAATGGTATTGCCTTAGTTTTCTTCTAGGGTTTTATGGTTTTAGG
>NW_016905238.1:0-293 GCF_001698545.2 Rhinopithecus bieti | reverse complement strand
GGGTTTTGAGACGGAGTCTCACTCTGTCACCCAGGCTGGAGTGCAGTGGCCAGATCTCAGCTCACTGCAAGCTCCGCCTCCCGGGTTCACGCCATTCTCCTGCCTCAGCCTCCCGAGTAGCTGGGACTACAGGCGCCCGCCACCTTGCCCGGCTAGTTTTTTTTTGTATTTTTAGTAGAGACGGGGTTTCACCGTGTTAGCCAGGATGGTCTCGATCTCCTGACCTCGTGATCCCCCCGTCTCGGCCTCCCAAAGTGCTGGGATTACAGGCTTGAGCCACCGCGCCCGGCCTC
>NW_016905237.1:0-678 GCF_001698545.2 Rhinopithecus bieti | reverse complement strand
AAAACCAGCTCCTGGATTCATTGATTTTTTGAAGGGTTTTTTGTGTCTCTGTTGCAGTTCTGCTCTCATCTTAGTTATTTCTTGCCTTCTGCTAGCTTTTGAATTTGTTTGCTCTTGCTTCTGTAATTCTTTTAATTGTGATATCAGGATGTGAATTTTAGATCTTTCCTGCTTTCTCTTGTGGGCATTTAGTGCTATAAATTTCCCTCTACACACTGCTTTAACTGTGTACCAGAGATTCTGGTACGTTGTTTCTTTGTTCTCATCGGTTTCAAAGAAAATCTTTATTTCTGCCTTAATTTCTTTATTTATCCAGTAGTCATTCAGGAGCAAGGTGTTCAGTTTCCATGTAGTTGTGTGGTTTTGAGTGAGTTTCTTAATCCTGAGTTCTAATTTGATTGCACTGTAGTCTGAGAGACAGTTTGTTGTGATTTCTGTTCTTTTACATTTGCTGAGGAGTGCTTTACTTCCAATTATGTGGTCAATTTTAGAATAAGTCTCTTCTTTGTCTCTTTTGATCTTTGCTGGTTTAAAGTCTGTTTTATCAGAGACTAAGATTGCAACCCCTGCTCTTTTTTTGCTTTCCATTTGCTTTTAGATCTTCCTCCTTCCCTTTATTTTGAACCCATGTGCGTCTTTGCAGTTGAGATGGGTCTCCTGAATACAGCACACTGATGG
>NW_016905236.1:0-433 GCF_001698545.2 Rhinopithecus bieti | reverse complement strand
GAGTTGATTTTTTCTTGTAAATTTGTTTGAGTTCTTTGTAGATTCTGGATATTAGCCATTTGCCAGATGGGTAGATTGCGAAAATTTTCTCCCATTCTGTAGGTTGCTTGTTCATGCTGATGGTAGTTTCTTTTGCTGTGCAGAAGCTCTTTAGTTTAATTAGATCCCATGTGTCAATTTTGGCTTTTGTTGCCATTGCTTTTGGTGTTTTAGTCATGAAGTCCTTGCCATGCCTATGTCCTGAATGGTATTGCCCAGGTTTTCTTCTAGGGTTTTATGGTTTTAGGTCTAACATTTAAGTCTTTAATCCATCTTGAATTAATTTTGTATAAGGTGTAAAGAAGGGATCCAGTTTCAGCTTTCTACATATGGCAAGCCAGTTTTCCCAGCACCATTTATTAAATAGGGAATCCTTTCCCCATTGCTTGTTTTA
>NW_016905235.1:0-433 GCF_001698545.2 Rhinopithecus bieti | reverse complement strand
TACCATAGGCTGAAAAGAACACAGGAATACCCAGTGCTAGGTTGGAATCTTTCATGACACCAAATGTTCATGCCTGAATGCACATTCTCTGCCAGATTTTACAACTTTCCTCAATGTGTTTTAGGTTGTGTAACTTTACACAAAGTAGAAGCAATAATGAGGGCAAGACTTAAGAAAAGTGGATGCAATGCAAGAGGAGTAAAGAAAAAACTCCCTCAAATATGTGGAGCAGATTGTTTTAATTATCTACAGAATCTTGTACCCCAAGAAATTAGTAGCTTAAGTTTCCAGCAAAGCGTGGTGGATGAGATGGAGAGCATTTGTGTGAAAGAGAACCAAGGATGTTACTAAAATGAAAGGGAAGCTGGCTTCCTCCTGGGCAAACAGCCCTCTGTGGCTCTATTTATTCTAACTACGATGCCTGCCTTCATGT
>NW_016905234.1:0-718 GCF_001698545.2 Rhinopithecus bieti | reverse complement strand
TTTTAGAATAAGTGCTATGTGGTGCTGAAAGGAATGTAGATTCTGTTGATTTGGGGTGGAGAGTTCTGTAGATGTCTATTAGGTCCCCTTGGTCCAGAGCTGTGTTCAAGTCCTGAACATCCTTGTTATTTTCTGTCTCATTGATCTAATATTGACAGTGGGGTGTTAAAGTCTCCCATTATTATTGTGCGGGAGTCTAAGTCTCTTTGTACGTCTCTAAGAACTTGCTTTATGAATACCAGGTGCATATACAGTTAAGATAGTTAGCTCTTCTTGTTGCATTGATCGCTTTACCGTTATGTAATGCCATTCTTTGTCTTTTTTGATCTTTGTTGGTTTAAAGTGTTTTATCAGAGACTAGGATTGCAACTCATGCTTTTTTAGTTTCCATGTGCTTGGTAAATATTCCTTCATCCCTTTATTTTGAGCCTGTGTCTTTGCACATGAGATGGGTCTCCTGAATACAGCACACTGATGGGTTTTGACTCTTTGTCCAAATTGCCAGTCTGTGTCTTTTAATTGAGGCATTTAGCCATTTACATTTAAGGTTAATATTGTTATGTGTGAATCTGATCCTGTCATTATAATGCTAGCTGGTTATTTTGCCCATTAGCTGTTGCAGATTCTTTGTAGTATCGATGGTCTTTACATTTTGGTACATTTTGCAGTGGCAGGTACCAGATTTTCCTTTCCATATATAGTGCTTCCTTCAGGAGCT
>NW_016905233.1:0-296 GCF_001698545.2 Rhinopithecus bieti | reverse complement strand
GAGACAGAGTCTCGCTCTGTCGCCCGGGCTGGAGTGCAGTGGCCGGACCTCAGCTCACTGCAAGGTCCGCCTCCCGGGTTCACGCCATTCTCCTGCCTCAGCCTCCTGAGTAGCTGGGACTACAGGCGCCCGCCACCTCGCCCAGCTAATTTTTTTTGTATTTTTAGTAGAGACAGGGTTTCACTGTGGTCTCCATCTCCTGACCTTGTGATCCGCCCGCCTCGGCCTCCCAAAGTGCTAGGATTACAGGCGTGAGCCACCGTGCCCAGCCCCCTGCATCTTTTTTAAAAATATTG
>NW_016905232.1:0-979 GCF_001698545.2 Rhinopithecus bieti | reverse complement strand
CTCCTCATTGCTAGCACAGCAGTCTGAGATCTAACAGCAAGGTGGCAGCAAGGCTGAGGGAGGGGCGCCCACCATTGCTGAGGCTTAAGTAGGTGAACAAAGCCGCTGGGAAGCTTGAATTGGGTGGAGCCCACCACAGATCAAGGAGGCTGGCCTGCCTCTGTAGACTCCTCTTCTGGGGACACGGCATAGCTAAACAAAAAGCAGCAGAAACCTCGGCAGAGGTAAATGCCCCTGTCTGACAGCTTTGAAGAGAGCAGTGGATCTCCCAGCATGGAGGTTGAGATCTGAGAACGGACAGACTGCCTGCTCAAGTGGGTCACTGACCCCTGAGTAGCCGGGGCAGACTGACCACTCACACCTCACATGGCAGGGCACACTTCTGAGACGAAGCTTCCAGAGCAAAATCAGACAGCAACAAGAGCTGTTCAGAAATATTCTATCTTCTGCAGCCTCTGCTGCTGGCACCCAGGCAAACAGGGTCTGGAGTAGACGTCAGGCAAACTCCAACAGACCTACAGCTGAGGGTCCTGACTGTTAGAAGGAAAACTAACAAACAGAAAGGACACCCACACCAAAACCCCATCAATACGTCACCATCATCAAAGACCAAAGGCAAATAAAACCACAAAGATGGGGAAAAGCAGTGCAGAAAAGCTGGAAATTCAAAAAATCAGAGTGCATCTCCAGCAATGGAACCAAAGGAACAGAGCTCATCACCAGCAATGGAACAAAGCTGGACAGAGAATGACTTTGATGAGTTGAGAGAAGAAAGCTTCAGTCAATCAAACTTCTCAGAGCTAAAGGAAGAACTATGTAACCAGCGCAAAGAAACTAAAACCTTGAAAAAAGAATGGATGAAGGGATAACTAGAATAATCAATGTAGAGAAGACCTTAAAAGAAATCATAGAGATGAAAATCATAACACGAGAACTACATGACAAAGGCACAAGCTTCAGTAACTGACTTGATCAACTA
>NW_016905231.1:0-297 GCF_001698545.2 Rhinopithecus bieti | reverse complement strand
GGCCGGGCGCGGTGGCTCAAGCCTGTAATCCCAGCACTTTGGGAGGCCGAGACGGGCGGATCACGAGGTCAGGAGATCGAGACCATCCTGGCTAATACGGTGAAACCCTGTCTCTACTTAAAAAATACAAAAAACTAGCCGGGCGACGAGGCGGGCGCCTGTAGTCCCAGCTACTCTGGAGGCTGAGGCAGGAGAATGGCGTAAACCCGGGAGGCGGAGCTTGCAGTGAGCTGAGATCTGGCCACTGCACTCCAGCCTGGGTGGCAGAGGGAGACTCCGTCTCAAAAAAAAAAAAAA
>NW_016905230.1:0-296 GCF_001698545.2 Rhinopithecus bieti | reverse complement strand
CTCAAGGTTTAATGGATTTGGGGCTGTGCAGGGTGTGCTTTGTTGTTAAACAAGTGCCTGAAGGCAGTATGCTTGTGAAAAGTCATCACCATTCTCTTAATCTCAAGTACCCAGGGACACGTACACTGCCAAAGGTCGCAGGGACCTCTGCCTAGGAAAGCTAGGTATTGTCCAAGGTTTCTCCCCATGTGATAGTCTGAAATATGGTCTCGTGGGAAGGGAAAGACCTGATCGTCACCCAGCCTGACGCCCATGAAGGGTCTGTGCTGAGGAGGACTAGTATAAAAGGAAAGAAG
>NW_016905229.1:0-432 GCF_001698545.2 Rhinopithecus bieti | reverse complement strand
GGAGCAAGATGGCCGAATAGGAACAGCTCCAGTCTCCAACTCCCAGCGCGAGCGACACAGAAGACCGGTGATTTCTGCATTTTCAACTGAGGTACTGGGGTCATCTCACTAGGGAGTGCCAGACAATCGGTGCTGGTCAGCTGCTGCAGCCTGATCAGCGAGAGCTGAAGCAGGGCGAGGCATCGCCTCACCTGGGAAGTGCAAGGGGAAGGGAATCCCTTTTCCTAGCCAGGGGAACTGAGACACACAACACCTGGAAAATCGGGTAACTCCCACCTCAATACCGCGCTTTAAGCAAATGGGCACACCAGGAGATAATACCCACAAGTGGCTGGGAGGGGCCGCGTCCCGCGGAGCATCCCTCATTTCTCCCAAGGCAGTCGGCGATCTCACCACAAGGCAGCAGCCAGGCTGGGGAGGGGCGCCCGCCAT
>NW_016905228.1:0-296 GCF_001698545.2 Rhinopithecus bieti | reverse complement strand
AAATGATGGCAGAAATAAAGATGCTCTTTGAAACTAATGAGAAAAAAGATACAACATACCAGAATCTCAAGGACACATTTGAAGCAGTGTGTAGAGGGAAATTTGCAGCACTAAATGCCCACAAGAGAAAGCAGGAGAGATCTAAAATCGACACCCTAACATCATCTTTTAACCTAACCATTAAAAGAACTAGAGAAGCAAGAGCAAACACATTCAAAAGCTAGCAGAAGGCAAGAAATAACTAAGATCAGAGCAGAACTGAAGGAGATAGAGACACAAAGAAACCCTTCAAGAAA
>NW_016905227.1:0-432 GCF_001698545.2 Rhinopithecus bieti | reverse complement strand
CCCTAGTGAGATAATCCCAGTACTTCAGTTGAAAATGCAGAAATCATCTGTCTTCTGTGTTGCTTGCGCTGGGAGCTGGAGACTAGAGCTGTTCCTATTCGGCCATCTTGCTCATCCCTCCCATTGATACTTTTCTTCCAGTTGATCAAGTTGGTTACTGAAGCTTGTGCATTTGTTACGTAATTCTCGTGTCATGGTTTTATCTCTATCAGTTCGTTTATGGCCTTCTCTGCATTGATTATTCTAGTTATCCATTCTTCCATTCTTTTCAAGATTTTAGTTTCTTTGTGCTGGGTACGTAGTTCCTCCTTTAGCTCTGAGAAGTTTGATCAACTGAAGCCTTCTTCTCTCAACTCGTCAAAGTCATTCTCCGTCCAGCTTTGATCTGTTGCTGGCGATGAGCTGTGTTCCTTTGGAGGCGAGATGCGCTCT
>NW_016905226.1:0-294 GCF_001698545.2 Rhinopithecus bieti | reverse complement strand
TGGAAACAATGCCAGCTCTGTGGCTTCTGCCCTGGGGACTGGGGTGAGGCTTTGGGTGCCACTGCCTGTGGGTTGCTGGCTTAAAGGACAATTCTGTTCATTGGTGAGAGCCCAGGCCATTAACACCTACGCAGTGTTATTGAAAGAAGAGAGGTGGGGTGGAGGGGAATTAGTCTGTCCCAGTTAGAGGGAGATAAAGAGGGCTAGTTAGTTCTTGGAGCAGCTGCTTTTGAGGAGAAAATATATAGCTTTTGACACAAGAAGAAGATCCAGAAAATTATTGAACATATTAAT
>NW_016905225.1:0-880 GCF_001698545.2 Rhinopithecus bieti | reverse complement strand
TAATGTTATCCCTCCCCTTGCGCCCTACCCCATGACAGCCCCTAGTGTGTGATGTTCCCCGCCCCGTGTCCATGTGTCTCATTGTTCAATTCCCGCTTATGAGTGATAACATGTGGTGTATGGTTTTCTGTCCTTGTGATAGTTTGCTGTTTTAGCTTCATCCATGTCCCTGCAAAGGAGATGAACTCATCCTTTTTTATGGCTGCATAGTATTCCATGGTGTATATGTGCCACATTTTCTTAATCCAGTCTAATATTGAAGGACATTTGGGTTGGTTCCAAGTCTTTGCTATTGTGAATAGTGCCACAGCAAACATATGTGTGCATGTGTCTTTGTTGTAGCATGATTTATAATCCTTTGGGTATATTCCCAGTAATGGGATCACTGGCTCAAATGGTATTTCTAGTTCTAGATCCTTGAGGAATTGCCACATTGTTTTCCACAATGGTTGAACTAGTTTACACTCCCACCAACAGTGTAAAAGCGTTCCTGTTTCTCCACATCCTCTCCAGCATCTGTTGTTTCCTGACTTTAATGATCGCCATTCTAGCTGGTGTGAGATGGTATCTCATTGTGGTTTTGATTTGCATTTCTCTGATGATCAGTGATTTTCATGTGTCTTTTGGCTGCATAAATGTCTTCTTTTGAGAAGTGTCTGTTCATATCATTTACTCACTTTTGATGGGGTTGTTTTTTTCTTGTAAATATGTTTAAGTTCTTTGTAGATTCTGGATATTAGCCCTTTGTCAGGTGGGTAGATTGAAAACAATTTCTCCCATTCTGTAGGTTGTTCATTCTGATGGTAGTTTCTTTTGCTGTGCAGAAGCTCTTTAGTTTAATTAGATCCCATTTGTCTATTGGCTTTTGTTGCCATTGCTT
>NW_016905224.1:0-505 GCF_001698545.2 Rhinopithecus bieti | reverse complement strand
CTGTCATGTTAATTCTTTTCTGCAATTGCTTCACTATGTTTTTGTTTGTTTGTTTGTTTGTTTTTTTAATACTCTAAGTTCTAGGGTACATGTGCATAACGTGCAGGTTTGTTACATATGTATCCTTATGCCATGTTGGTGTGCTGCACCCATCAACTCGTCAGCACCCATCAATTCATCATTTATATCATGTATAACTCCCCAATGCAATCCCTCCCTCCTCCCCCCTCCCCATGATAGGCCCCAGTGTGTGATGTTCCCCTTCCCGAGTCCAAGTGATCTCATTGTTCAGTTCCCACCTATGAGTGAGAACATGCGGTGCTTGGTTTTCTCTTCTTGTGATAGTTTGCTAAGAATGATGGTTTCCAGCCGCATCCATGTCCCTACAAAGGATGCAAACTCTTCCTTTTTTATGGCTGCATAGTATTCCATGGTGTATATGTGCCATATTTTCTTAATCCAGTCTGTCACAGATGGACATTTGGGTTGATTCCAAGTCTTTGCT
>NW_016905223.1:0-433 GCF_001698545.2 Rhinopithecus bieti | reverse complement strand
GTGTCTGTTCATATCCTTTGCCCACTTTTCGAGGAGGTTGTTTGTTTTTTCCCTGTAAATTTGTTTAAGTTCTTTGTAGATTCTGGAAATTAGTCCTTTGTCAGATGGCTAGATGGCAAAATTTTCTCCCATTCTGTAGGTTGCCTGTTCACTCTGATGGTAGTTTATTTTGCCATGCAGAAGCTCTTTAGTTTAATTAGATCCCATTTGTCTATTTTGGCTTTTGCTGCCATTGCTTTTGGTGTTTTAGTCATGAAGTCCTTGCCCATGCCTATGTCCTGAATGGTATTGCCTAGGTTTTCCTCTAGGGTTTTGATGGTTTTAGGTCTAACATTTAAGTCATTAATCGATCTTGAATTAATTTTGTATAAGGTGCAAGGAAGTGATCCAGTTTCAGCTTTCCACATATGGTTAACTAGTTTTCCCAGCACCA
>NW_016905222.1:0-432 GCF_001698545.2 Rhinopithecus bieti | reverse complement strand
GGCTGAGTTCATGGCCCTGCCCCTGGTGGCCAGAGCCGGCTTCACAGGATAAGAGCCAGTAAGCTCCAAGGTCTTTGCAGGAAAAGTGCCCCTTGGAAAGGGTATGGCCTTTTCTCCGCTCCCAACAGCACCCTAGAAATGGCTTGGCCTTTCCCCTCCCCTGAGCTCCACAGAGAACACAGCCAGCAGAGGACACATTTCCCCGCCATCCAGAAATGGGTTTGATTCTCAGCCGAGGGACAGCAGGACTGGTAGAGACTGTCAGGCCACACAGCTGCCTGCACAGCGCTCCCATGCTTGGTGGGGCGGGAGGGATGGCGGGGCTGGCTGTCCATAGGCCAAGCAGGTCAGGGAGGCTCACTGGAGGTGCTGCACTTTGGAGGGGCAATGTCAGGGGACAGCTTTCTCTTATTGGGCCACAAGACTCCAAAA
>NW_016905221.1:0-296 GCF_001698545.2 Rhinopithecus bieti | reverse complement strand
AATTGTAATATGTCTTCTTTTGGTAATTATTACACAGATGTATACAATTGTCAAAACATCAAACTTAACACTTGTGTGCATTTTGTAATAATATTTCTACATATCAGTTTAAAATAAAGGTGAGCAGTGGATTCCTATTCCAGGAGTGTTTGTCTCCGACTCTTTACTGGCCTACTATCAGTTTGCTTCAGTGAGATTTTGGGGCTCCAATCTATTCAGGACCAGGCCCTTGATTATGGAATTTATCTTAAAGGGCACACAATCCAGTGTCCCAGCGATAGCATTTAGAATCTGTA
>NW_016905220.1:0-215 GCF_001698545.2 Rhinopithecus bieti | reverse complement strand
TCTATTGATTTGGGGTGAAGAGTTCTGTAGATGTCTATTAGGTTCGCTTGGTCCAGAGCTGAGTTCAAGTCCTTAATATCCTTTTAATTTTCTGTCTTGTTGATCTGTCTAATATTGACAGTAGGGTGTTAAAGTCTCCCGCTATTACTGTGTGGGAGTCTAAGTCTCTTTGTAGGTCCCTAAGAACTTGCTTTATGAATCTTGGTGCTCCTGTA
>NW_016905219.1:0-906 GCF_001698545.2 Rhinopithecus bieti | reverse complement strand
ATTCTAAAAATCAGAGCTCCTCTTCTCCTTCAAATGAATGCAGCTCCTCACTAGCAATGGAACAAAGCTGGATGGAGAATGACTTTGACGAGTTAAGAGAAGAAGGTGTCAGATGATCAGTAATAATAAACGTTTCCATGCTAAAGGAGAATGATCGAATCCATCACAAAGAAGCTAAAACCGTGAAAACGATTAGACGAATGGCTAACTAGAATAAATAGTGTAGAGAAGACATTAAATGACATGATGAAGTTGAAAACCATGACATGAGAACTACATGATGCATGCACAAGCTTCAGTAACTGATTCGATCAAGTGGAAGAAAGGGTATCAGTGATTGAATATCAAATGAATGAAATGAAGTGAGAAGAGAAATCTAGAGAAAAAAGAGTAAAAGAAACAAACAAAGCCTCCAAGAAATATGGGACTATGTGAAAAGACCAAATCTACATCTGATTGGTGTACCTGAAAGTGACGGGGAGAATGGAACCAAGTTGGGAAACACTCTTCAGGGTATTATCCAGGAGAACTTCCCCAACCTAGTAAAGTGGGCCAACATTCAAATTCAGGAAATATAGAGAAAGCCACAAAGATATGCCACGAGAAGAGCAACTCCAAGACACATAATTGCCAGATTCACCAAAGTTGAAATGAAGGAAAAAATCTTAAGGGCAGCCAGAGAGAAAGGTCGGGTTACCCACAAAGGGAAGCCCATCAAACTAAGAGTGGATCTCTCAGCAGAAACTCTACAAGCCAGAAGAGAGTGGGGCCAATATTCAACAGTTTTAAAGAAAAGAATTTCCAACCCAGAATATCATATCAAGCCAAATTAAGCTTCATAAGTGAAGGAAAATAAAATCCTTTACAGACAAGCAAATGCTGAGAGATTTTGTCACCACCAAGCAT
>NW_016905218.1:0-505 GCF_001698545.2 Rhinopithecus bieti | reverse complement strand
TTTGCAGGCTTCACAGCTGCTGTTTCTGCCAAACATGCAAGCTTGTTAGATATTCCTTCTAGAAAACATCATCCCTCTGCCTCCTTACCTGGCAAAGTTTCACTCACTCTGCATGCTTCCCCTAAATCCTACCCATTTTTTTAGAAGCTTGCAGTCATCACCACAAATTTAAAAGTGCATGGCATCTAATGGACATAATAAATTTCTAGTAAATAATAACTATATGCTCCCAGGTGACACCTATCCTCCACCTACCCTCTACAAAATGGGTCAGCACACTGCAGACCACAGGCCAAATCCTGCCTACCCTAAGTTTTTTCTCAGTAAAGTTTTATGAGAGTACAGTCATGCCTATTCACTGACATGCTGCCTATGACTGCTTTCACACTACAATTGCAGGGTTGAGTAGCTACAACAGAGACCACATGGCCTTCAGCTGCTTAAATTGTTCTTGAGAGAGAGAGAGAGAGGGAAAGAGAGACCACATGGCCTAAAATATTTCCTG
>NW_016905217.1:0-677 GCF_001698545.2 Rhinopithecus bieti | reverse complement strand
AAACAATATAGCAAACCTTGTTGTGTCCAACAAATAGAGCATGAGGAAGGTAGGGAATATGTGAACTAGGCAGATAAAGAGGCGAGGTTATTTTCCAAATTGATGAAGAAGTAACATGATACTTGTACCTTCCCCTTTCATAATAAGATACTTACAATCTACTGTATATTTTGAAAATTAATATTTTAATTTCCATTTGTTATAACTGCATTGCAATTTTATAAAGGTACACATTTCTATTCGTAACAACCTACAACAGTGCCTAGATTTCAAAGTAGATTCAATTGATTTGGAATCTACTCTGTTTTCAAAAAAATTGTTTTAACATCAGGTCATAGCTGTTTCCCTATACTGCATGTCTATATACATTTACACTACATGTGAATTTTTTCCTTTAAGAAACAAAATATCTTATACTTGATGGAATCCCATATATCTTAGCCAATTGTTACATGTTTTCAATATAGCTAATGTTAGTGTATACACAATAACAACCAGAAGTCAAAAAAAAAAAAAAAAAAGGTTCAAGAACAGTATAATTCAAAAGAGGAGTGAAAAAACATAAAATGAGAAAACTCATTTTATCTCTTTTCAATGTTGAACAAAAGTCCAAACTCAAGCAATTCTCATTGTCACATTTTAAAATATCTTTCTCCATGCCCTTCTGTGCTACAGGA
>NW_016905216.1:0-505 GCF_001698545.2 Rhinopithecus bieti | reverse complement strand
TCTTGTGTCCATTCATTTTAAGCAAACCTTTAGAGGGCAAAATCAAACTTTCACATTTCACCCTACACAAGCAAGTTTCCTTACAATTCAGGCCCCTGAATGGGCAGCAGGAGGGTGTGTGCAGATGCTACACCAGAGTCATTTGGCCACTTCTACTCAGGCATCAGTAATACTCCCCAGAACCCCAGGCTGCAGCCCACTGATGCTGATGTAGGTGGATCCACTTCCTCTGCTGCTGAACCAGGCTGAGATGATGTGAGATATAATGGGTCCAAATCTGTGTCCAGTTTTATCCAAATCCAAGTGATTTCTCCATATACATGGGCACTTGCTTGATAGGAGATGGAGACTCTCTGTCCTGGATGTCAGACAGGAGGCTGGCATCTTGGTCAGAATGTCCCCACTTACTGCTAAACAGTGAAAGAGGAAAGTGCCTTTGATAGTGCAAGGCAGACACATGCACTGAGCAGCAGCTGTCCTCACTAGGAGAGAGGGTTCACTGTAC
>NW_016905215.1:0-295 GCF_001698545.2 Rhinopithecus bieti | reverse complement strand
CCTCCCTTGCCGATGGCCGCCTTCTTACTGTGTTCTCACATGATTGTCCCGTGGTCTGTGTGTGGTCTCTGTCGACATCTCCTCGTCTTACAAGGAAATCAGTCTTACTGATTAGGGCCCACCTATATAACCTAATGTTACCTCAATGATCTCTTTATAGGTCCTCTGTCCAAATACAGCCCCATTCTGAGATAGTAGAGGTGAGCACTTCAACATAAATTCGAGGCAACACAATTCTGTCCATGACAATTGTCCACCTTAGTTTTATAGTGAACCAAGTCTGTATAAAAGACTT
>NW_016905214.1:0-879 GCF_001698545.2 Rhinopithecus bieti | reverse complement strand
TGGAGAATTTAACCCATTTACATTTAAGGTTAGTATTGTTATATGTGAATCTGATCCTGTCATTATGATGTTAGCTGGTTATTTTCCTTGTTAGTTGCAGTTTCTTCCTAGCATCAATGGTCTTTACAATTTGGCATGTTTTGCAGTGGCTGGTACCAGTTACTCCTTTCCATGTTTAGTGCTTCCTTCAGGAGCTGTTTGTAGGGCAGGCCTGGTGGTGACAAAATCTCTCAGCATTTGCTTGTCTGTAAAGGATTTTATTTCTCCTTCACTTATGAAGCTTAGTTTGGCTGGATATGAAATTCTGGGTTGAAAATCTTTTCTTTAAGAAAGTTGAATATTGGCCCCCCACTCTTTTCTGGCTTGTAGAGTTTCTGCTGAGAGATCTGCTGTTAGTCTTATGTGCTTTCTTTTGTGAGTAACCCGACATTTCTCTCTGGCTGCCCTTAACATTTTTTCCTTCATTTCAACTTTGGTGAATCTGACAATTATGTGTCTTGGAGTTGCTCTTCTTGAGGAGTACCTTTGTGGCATTCTCTGTCTTCCTGAATTTGAATGTTGGCCTGCCTTGCTTGTTTGGGGAAGTTCTGCTGGATAATATCCTGCAGAGTGTTTTCCAACTTGGTTCCATTCTCCCCATCACTTTCAGGTACACCAATCAGACATAGATTTGGTCTCTTCCCGTAGTCCCATATTTCTTGGAGACTTTGTTCATGTCTTTTACTCTGTTTTCTTTAAACTTCTCTTCTCACTTCATTTCATTCATTTGATCTTCAATCACTGATACCCTTTCTTCCACTTGATCGAATCGGCTACTGAAGGTTGTGCATTCATCATGTAGTTCTTGTGCCATGGTTTTCAGCTCCTTCAGGTCATTTA
>NW_016905213.1:0-878 GCF_001698545.2 Rhinopithecus bieti | reverse complement strand
TGGGTCTCCACAGTGGAAAGAGGCCAGAAGATCAGCGAGCAGATTGTCATTGGCACCCCTGGGACCGTGCTGGACTGGTGCTCCAAGCTCAAGTTCATTGATCCCAAGAAAATCAAGGTGTTTGTTCTGGATGAAGCTGACGTCATGATAGCCACTCAGGGCCACCAGGATCAGAGCATCCGCATCCAGAGGTAGGGATCTCGAGGGCAGAGGACTCCTCAGCCTCCCCATCTGCAGTGTCTTCTCCCTTCACTTCAGACGCCTCCTCTGGCCTCTGCCAGGGTCTTGGCTCTCGTACTCTCAGCAGCATTTGTTTGACACGCCATTTCCATGTCAGCACTGACCACAGTCCCTCCCAGCCTGGGCTGAGAAAGGAGACCTAGGGATTCTCCCCAACCCTGTCCCCACCCAGGCCTGCTGCTCCTCCTCCCCTTCAGCCTTCCTGGGCATCTAGACCCTCCCAGCTGGGGAGGCTGTGCTTCCGCTGCTTCCCGGGGCCACTTGGGGCCACATGCCAGGGCCTTCCCTTGCAGGATGCTGCCCAGGAACTGCCAGATGCTGCTTTTCTCTGCCACCTTTGAGGACTCTGTGTGGAAGTTTGCCCAGAAAGTGGTCCCAGACCCAAACATTATCAAACTGAAGCGGGAGGAAGAGACCCTGGACACCATCAAGCAGTACTATGTCCTGTGCAGCAGCAGAGACGAGAAGTTCCAGGCCTTGTGTAACCTCTATGGGGCCATCACCATTGCTCAAGCCATGATCTTCTGCCATGTGAGTAGCAGCAGCAGTGGCAGGCCTGGCCCTTCCCTCTCAGCCAGCTCCACACAGGGCTCAGGAGGACTGGATGCCCCTGGGCGCCATGGGAAGAAAGGAAGTGG
>NW_016905212.1:0-505 GCF_001698545.2 Rhinopithecus bieti | reverse complement strand
TCCCTCTCCCCTCCTCCCACCCCTGACAGGCCCTGGTGTGTGATGTTCCCCTTCCTGTGTCCAAGTGTTCTCATTGTTCACTTTCCACCTATGAGTGAGAACATGTGGTGTTTGGTTTTCTGTCTTTGCAATTTGAGAAAAAATTCTCTCTTTGCTGAGAATGAGGGTTTCTACCTTCATCCATGTCCCTACAAAGGACATGAACTCATCCTTTTTTATGGCTACATAGTATTCCAGGGTGTATATGTGCCACATTTTCTTAATCCAGTCTCTCATTGATCGACATTTGGGTTGGTTCCAAGTCTTTGGTATTGTGAATAGTGCCGCAATAAACATACATGTGCATGTGTCTTTATAGCAGCATGATTTATAATCCTTTGGGTATATGCCCAGTAATGGGATAGCTGGGTTGAATGGTATTTCTAATTGTAGATCCTTAAGGACTGGTGAATCTGCTTCTTTCTGTGATGCCAGTACTTTATTTTAACACTACTACTAACGATGA
>NW_016905210.1:0-229 GCF_001698545.2 Rhinopithecus bieti | reverse complement strand
TTATACCTCTATTCATTATATCTATTTTGTCTATATTTTATACCTATATCCATTATTTCTATTATGTCTATATTTTATACCTATATCTATTATGTCTATATTTTATACCTATATCTATTATATCTATTATGTCTATATTTTATACCTATATCTATTATATCTATTATGTCTATATTTTATACCTATATCTATTATATCTATTATGTCTATATTTTATACCTATATCTAT
>NW_016905209.1:0-878 GCF_001698545.2 Rhinopithecus bieti | reverse complement strand
ACCTTGAGCGGTATGGCCATTTTCGTGATATTGATTCTTCCTATTCATGAGCATGAAATGTTCTTCCATTTGTTTGTGTCCTCTTTTATTTCATTGAGCAGTGGTTTGTAGTTCTCCTTGAAGATGTCCTTCACATCCCTTGTAAGTTGGTCCTAGGTATTTTATTTTCTTTGTAGCAGTTGTGAATGGGAGTTCACTCATGATTTGTCTCTCTGTTTGCCTGTTATTGGTGTAGAGGAATGCTTGTGATTTTGCACATTGATTTTGTATCCTAAGACTTTGTTGAAGTTGCTTATCAGCTTAAGGAGATTTTGGGCTGAGGCAATGAGGTTTTACCTTACATGTAAATGGGCTAAATGCCCCAATTAAAAGACATAGACTGACAAATTGTATAAAGAGTCATAGACCCATCTCATGTGCAGAGATATACATAGGCTCAAAACAAAGGGATGGAGGAAGATCTACCAAGCAAATGGAAAACAAACAAACAAACAAACAAAACAAAACAAAAAAATCAGGGATTGCAATCCTAGTCTCTGATAAAACACACTTTAAACCAACAAAGATCAGAAGAGACAAAGAAGGCCATTACATAATGGTAAAGGGATCAATTCAACAAGAAGAGCTAACGATCCTAAATATGTATACATCCAATACATGAGCACCCAGATTCATAAAGCAAGTCCTTAGAGACCTACAAAGAGACTTAGACTCCCACACAATAATAATGGGAGACTTTAACAACCCACTGTCAATATTAGACAGATCAACGAGACAGAAAGTTAACAAGAATATCCAGGACTTGAACTCAGCTCTGCACCAAGTGGACCTAATATACATCTACAGAACTCTCCACCTGAAGTCAACAGAATATACAT
>NW_016905208.1:0-1041 GCF_001698545.2 Rhinopithecus bieti | reverse complement strand
ATCTGACAATGATGTGTTTTAGAGTTGTTCTTCTCGAGGAGTGTCTTTGTGGTGTTCTCTGTATTTCCTGAATTTGGATGTTGGCATGCCTTACTAGGTTTGGGAAGTTCTCCTGGATGATATTCTGCAGAGTGTTTTCCAACTTCGTTCCATTTTCCCCATCACTTTCAGGCACACCAATCAGATGTCGATTTGGTCTTTTCACATAATCCCATACTTCTTGGAGGCTTTGTTCATTTCTTTTACTCTTTTTTCTCTACAATTCTCTTCTCGCTTCATTTCATTCATTTGATCTTCAGTCGCTGATACTCTTTCTTCCAGTTGATTGAGTCGGTTACTGAAGCTTGTGCATTTGTCATGTATTTCTCGTGTTATGGTTTCATCTCTATCAGTTCTTTTAAGGTCTTCTCTGTATTGATTATTCTAGTTATCCATTCATCCATTCTTTCTTCATGGTTTTAGTTTATGTGCCCTGGTTACTCCTTTAGCTCTGAGAAGTTTAATCAACTGAAGCTTTCTTCTCTCAGCTCGTCAAAGTCATTCTCCATTCAGCTTTGTTCCGTTGCTGGTGATGAACTGCGTTCCTTTGGAGGGGAGATGTGCTCTGATTTTTTGAATTTCCAGCTTTTCTGCACGGTTTATTCCCCATCTTTGTGGTTTTATCTGCCTTTGGTCTTTGATGATGGTGACGTACTGATCGGGTTTTGGTGTGGGTGTCCTTTCTGTTTGTTAGTTTTCCTTCTAACAATCAGGACTGTCAGCTGTAGGACTGTTGGAGTTTGCTTGAGGTCCACTCTAGACCCTGTTTGTCTGGGTATCAGCAGCGGAGGCTGCAGAAGACAGAACATTGCTGCACAGCGAGTGTTGCTGTCTGATTCTTGCTCTGGAAGCTTCGTCTCAGGGATGTACCCCACCGTGTGAGGTGTGAGGTGTCAGTCTGCACGTAGTGGGGGATATCTCCCAGTTAGGCTACTCAGGGGTTAGGGACCCACTTGAGCACGCAGTCTGTCCATTCTCAGATCTCACCTTCTGTGCTGGGAC
>NW_016905207.1:0-980 GCF_001698545.2 Rhinopithecus bieti | reverse complement strand
AAAACAGAGAGACAGACCAATGGAACAGAACAGAGGCCTCAGAAATAATACCACATGTCTACAACTATCTGATCTTTGACAAACCTGACAAAAGCAAGCAATGGGTAAAGGATTCCCTATTTAATAAATGCTGCTGGGAAAACTGGCTAGCCACATATAGAAAGCTGAAAGTGGATTCCTTCTTTACACTGTATAGAAAATTAACTCAAGATGGATTAAAGACTTAAATGTAAGACCTAACACCATAAAACCCCTAGAAGAAAATCTAGGTAATACCATTCAGGACATAGGCATGGGCAAAGACTTCATGACTAAAACACAAATAACCATGGCAACAAAAGTCAAAATTGACAAATGGGATCGAATTAAACTAAAAAACTTCTGCACAGCAAAAGAAACTAGCATCAGAGTGAACAGGCAACCTACATGATGGGAGAAAATCTTTGCAATCTGCCCATCTGACAAAGGGCTACTATCCAGAATCCACAGAGAACTTAAACAAATTTACAAGAATAAAACAAACAACCCCATCAAAAGTGGTCAATGGATATGAACAGACACTTCTCAAAAGAAGACATTTATACAGCCAACAGACATATGAAAAAATTCTCATCCTCACTGGTCATCAGAGAAATGAAAATCAAAACCACAATGAGACACCATTTCACACCAGTTAGAATGGTGATCATTAAAAGTCAGGAAACAACAGATGCAGGAGAGGATGTGGAGAGATAGAAATGCTTTTACACTGTTGGTGGGAGTGTAAATTAGTTCAACCATTGTGGAAGACAGTGTGGCAATTCCTCAAGGATCTAGAACCAGAAATACCATTTGACCCAGCAATCCCATTACTGGGTATATACCCAAAGGATTACAAATCATGTTATTATAAAGGCACATGCACACATATGTTTATTGTGGTACTATTCACAATAGCAAAGACTTGGAACCAACCCAAATGTCCGTCATGCATAGAATGG
>NW_016905206.1:0-979 GCF_001698545.2 Rhinopithecus bieti | reverse complement strand
CATGAAATTAGTTAGGGAGGATTCCCTCTTTTTCTGTTGATGGGAATAGTTTCAGGAGGAATGGTACCAGCTCCTCTTTGTACCTCTGGTAGAATTTAGCTGTGAATCCATCTGGTCCTGGAAGTTTTTTGGTTGGTAGACTATTAATTATTGCCTCGATTTTAGAGCCTATTGTTGGTCTATTCAGGGATTCAACTTGTTCCTGGTTTAGTCTTGGGAGGGTGTAAGTGTCCAGGAATTTATCCATTTCTTCTAGATTTTCTAGTTTATTTGCGTAGAGGTGTTCGTAGTATTCTCTGATGGTAATTTGTATTTCTGTGGGATTGGTGGTGATACCCTCTTTATCATTTTTTATTGTGTCTATTTGATTTTCTCTCTTTTCTTCTTTATTAGATTTGCTAGAGGTCTATTCTTTTGTTGATCCTTTCAAAACCAGCTCCTGGATTCAGTGATTTTTTTTGAAGGGTTTTTTGTGTCTCTATCTCCTTCAGTTCTGGTCTGATCTTAGTTATTTCTTGCCTTCTGCTAGCTTTTGAATGTGTTTGCTCTTGCTTCTCTAGTTCTTTTAATTGTGACATTAGGGTGTTGATTTTAGATCTTTCCAGCCTTCTCTTGTGGGCATTTAGTGCTATAAATTTCCCTCTACACACTGCTTTAAATGTGTCCCAGAGATTCTCATATGTTGTATCTTTGTTCTCATTGGTTTCCAAGAACATCTTTATTTCTGCCATCATTTCATTAGTCATTCAAGAGCAGGTTGTTCAATTTCCATGTAGTTGTGTGGTTTTGAGTTAGTTTCTTAATCCTGAGTTCTAATTTGATTGCACTGTGGTCTGAAAGACAATTTGTTATAATATCTGTTCTTTTATATTTGCCGAGGAGTGCTTTGCTTCCAACTATTTGGTCGATTTTGGAATAAGTGCTATGTGGTGCTGAGAAGAATGTATATTCTATTGATTGTGGGTGGAGAGTTCTGTAG
>NW_016905205.1:0-433 GCF_001698545.2 Rhinopithecus bieti | reverse complement strand
ATTTTGGATCTTTGTGGAATTTTTTCTCCTAAATTTTTTTTTAATCCATCATTGATTTGAATCCATGAATGCAGAACACACAGATGTGAAGGGTCAAATCTTTATGTATTTTACATAGGTGTGCACACACATACTTTATTATAAGAACATTGAAATAACAGATATAGGAAGTGATATAATTACTTTAAATTGAATGTGTATGTTTTAGATTGCTTAAATATGCATTCCAATTCAAATAAAATTGTGTATAAATATATATGGTTTGAAATTGTATGTTAATTTAGCTATATTGTAGTGTATGTAAAATTTTAATAATCATCTCTGCTATGCTCACTAGCTTGGAGATTATTTTAAATAATAATATTGGGTGGACATAGAAATAAATACAATTTCAATTCAAAAGTTTATTTTCTTTTTTTTTTTTTTGAGATGG
>NW_016905204.1:0-878 GCF_001698545.2 Rhinopithecus bieti | reverse complement strand
ATTTCATTGAGCAGTGGTTTGTAGTTCTCCTTCAAGAAGTTCTTCACATCTCTTGTTAGTTGGATTCATAGGTATTTTATTCACTTTGTAGTAATTGTGAATGGGAATTCACTCATGATTTGGCTCTCTGTTATTGCTGCATAGGAATGCTTATGATTTCTGCACACTGATTTTGTATCCTGAGACTTTACTGAAGTTGCTTATCAGCTTAAGGAGATTTTGGGCTGAGACAATGGGGTTTTCTAAATATACAATCACGTCATCTGCAAACAGGGACAATTTGACTTCCTCTTTTCCTAATTGAATACCCTATATTTCTTTCTCTTGCCTGATTGCCCCGGCCAGAACTTCCAACACTATGTTTAATAGGAGTGGTGAGAGAGGCCATCCCTGTCTTGTGCCAGTTTTCAAAGGTAATGCTTTCAGTTTTACCCATTCAGTATGATATTGGCTGTGAGTTTATCATAAATAACTCTTGTTATTTTGAGATACGTTCCATCAATACCTAGTTTATGGAGAGTTTTAGCATTAAGGGCTGTTGAATTTTGTCAAAATGTTTTTTCTGCTTCTATTGAGATAATCATGTGGTTTTCTCATTGATTCTGTTATGTAATGGATTACATTTACTGATTTGCATATGTTGAACCAGCCTTGCATCCCAGGGATGAAGCCAACTTGATCTTAGTGGATAATCTTTTGATGTGCTGCTGGATTTGGTTTGCCAGTATTTTATTGAGGATTTTGCATCAATATTCATCAGGGATATTGATCTAAAATTCTCTTTTTTTGTTGTGTCTCTGCCAGGCTCTGGAGTCAGGATGATGCTGGCCTCATAAAATTAGTTAGGGAGGATTCTCTTTTTTTCTATTGATTGGAAT
>NW_016905203.1:0-433 GCF_001698545.2 Rhinopithecus bieti | reverse complement strand
CTAAAGGGGAGTCTCTAGGTATTTTGGATTGGGGGTTTCCCATTGCCTATAGGCGGAAATGGAAACCGAACTCTACCTGGCTACAAAGCGTCCTTTGGAGCCACTAGAGACTGGTGGGAGGCTCCTGGAGCCGGAATGGAGATTACCTCCAGGCGGACGTCTCCGTCCTGGACGTGTCTCACACAGACTGGAATGGAGTTCCTTTGGGCAGATGTCTCTACCTTTGGGAACTCTCCTGTGGGTCACCTGGTGACCAAAAGAAAACGTTGGGCCTGCGCAGGACTTCTGGCCAAGGAATATGAGAGGGAGGCAAAAGGTACTCACCCCTAGGAGACTTGGAGGTGTGGAAAGCGAAGTCTAGGTCCTGGTCCATCCACGGCATGGAAGGAGGAGGCTCCTCGGACCTTGAGGGGCCCTGAGGAGGGGTCTCCTC
>NW_016905202.1:0-228 GCF_001698545.2 Rhinopithecus bieti | reverse complement strand
GTCCCCAGAGGTGGAGACTACAGAGACAGGCAGGCTTCCTTGAGCTGCTGTGAGCTCCACCCAGTTCGAGCTTCCCAGCGGCTTTGTTTACCTACTTAAGCCTCAGCAATGGCGGGCGCCCCTCCCCAGCCTCGCTGCTGCCTTGCGGATAGATCGCGGCAGACTGCTGTGTTAGCAGTGAGGGAGGCTTCGTGGGCGTGGGACCCTCCCGGCCAGGTGTGGGATATA
>NW_016905201.1:0-712 GCF_001698545.2 Rhinopithecus bieti | reverse complement strand
AAAGCTCAGGACCAGGCAGATTCACAGCCGAAATCTACCAGAGGTGTAAAGAGGAGCTGGAGCATTACTTCTGAAACTATTCCAAAAGTAGGAAAAGGGATTTCTCCCTAACTCATTTTATGAGGCCAGTGTCATCTTGATACCAAAACCTGGCACAGACACAACAACAACAGCAAAATTTCAGGCCAACATCCCTGGTGTACTTCAATGTGAAGATCCTCAATAAAATACTGGCAAACTGAATCCAGCAGCACATCAAAATCTTATCCACCACGATCAAGCCTACTTCATCCCTGGGATGCAAGGCTGGTTCGACATACACAAATCAACAAATGTAATCCATTGTATAAACAGAACAAATGACAAAACCACATGATTATCTCAGTAGATGCAGAAAATGCCTTTGATAAAATTCAACATTCCTTAATGCTAAAACTCTCAATAAACTAGGTATTGATGGGACGTATCTCAAAATAATAAGAGCTATTTATGACAAACCCACAGCCAATATCATACTGAATGGGCAAAAGCTGGAAGCATTCCCTTTGAAAACTGGCAAAAGACAAGGATACCCTCTCTCACCACTCCTATTCAACATAGACTGGAAGTTCTGGCCAGGGCAATCAGTCAAGAGAAAGAAATAAAGGGCATTTAAACAGAAAGAGAGGAAGTCAGATTGTCTCTGTTTGCAGATGACATGATAGTATACTTA
>NW_016905200.1:0-229 GCF_001698545.2 Rhinopithecus bieti | reverse complement strand
TTTGAAAGAGATCAAATGAAAAAAACTAAAAGGCAGAAATGAAGTCCACAGGCAAACAGCCCGGGCGGCGCCCTGACAGCCCGGGCGGCGCCCTGAGCCTAGTTAAAGATCGACCCCGGACCTAACCGATTAGGTTATCTATAGACTCCAGACATTGTAAGGACAAACGTTGTGAAAGTCTCTGTCCTGCTCTGTTCTGTTCTAATTACCGGTGTCTGCCACATATCTT